>NC_081179.1:9100329-9400329 GCF_012432095.1 Onychostoma macrolepis | reverse complement strand
ATTTAAGATGATTCTAAAGGTGTCTTCTGATGGTGATATTAATACATAATCTTACATATTCCCAGTCAGCTCATACTTCAAGAATAAAAAATAGTGATTGATCTGTTATGCTCATTATGTACAATCTGCATCATAATACAACACTTTCATCTAGTTTATTTATTACAAACCTTAATTACAAACTGATAAAACCAGGCCAATTTTTGAAACTGCAACATTTCTGGTCGCTTTTATGGGTTGTTTAGACCATCATGGCCAAAACAATGAAATCCTTCATCAAAAAAGCAGTCCATTAAACTATGCAATGCATATTTGAAACAGCAACAGATTTCTATGGTGTTGCAGTCAAAGTAATATAATACTTATATTAGAATTAAAGTTAAACACAAAGCATGCACTTACATCCAAACAGATGCTAATGAATGAAAAGAATTCACAGCAGAACAATAGGCTGCTTTTAAGGTAACTGTAGGAGCTCATTTTAATAGAAAGCCTTTTGTGGACAGAAGCAGAGTATTTATGTCAAATGCATTATTTTAGCACTTTTAAAACCACCTCCACATAAAGAGGAAGAAGGTTCAAAGACAGTGCTGTTTTGTACTTAGAAAAGGGTGTCACTGGTCCAGAGAATCAGCTAAGGGGGATTTCTTTCAGCATGAAAACTAATTCACCAGCACTAAGTCATGGCCTAATGGTTAGAGAGTCCAAAGGTTGCAAGTTCGAGTCTCAAGCAAGGCACCGAACCCCCAACTGCTCCCCGGGCGCCGCAGCATAAATGGCTGCCCACTGCTCCGGGTGTGTGTTCACTGCTGTGTGTGCACTTTTGATGGGTTAAATGCAGAGCACGAATTCCGAGTATGGGTCACCATACTTGGCTCTATGTCATGTCACTTTCACTATATAATGTAAAGTTCACTTAAAGAAAACTTACGAGTATACTCGCAGTATAAAACTACTAAACTAGTTGTTTACTGAGACTATACTTCAAAGTACAGTAAATTAATTGTATGTTACGAGGATTTGCACAAATCTCTGTTGTCTAACAATTTAACAATGGAATGGATTTGAACACTGAATATTGCTTTTTTATATTTATTAGATTTTTTTAAAATGTTTTATATTTATTTACTAGATGTAGAGCCTTACCAAAAAGTAGTATATTTCAAGTCTATTTTATTAAGTATACTTAAGTAAAGTACAAGTATATTTTTAAGTAGTTTATGTAGTAAGTATACAAATATCAGCGTACTAGTAGTATACTTGTAAGTGTACTATTTCAATACTCCTTGGGACTAAATTGGCCCACTTTCTAGTATAGAAAAGTATACTTTTAGGTAAGTATACAGTAGTAAACTTTGAGTACACAACTAGTTTACATCAAAGTTTTTAGCTTGTACTACAACTATACTAAAAGTGAACTCATAGGTATACTGATAGTTTACTAATTAAATACTTGTAGTAGCATTTTTAGTATACAGTATATGACTGTAAATGTTTCAAAAAGACATTTTATGTCTTTTATACACATTACTTTTTTTTTTCGTCTGAAACTGGTGACATCTTACTACTGGACCAGCAGCAACTGTGCCAGATGCTGTCCTTCATGGTACAGTCCTGCAGTCATTTACTGCCATCGAATGGTGGAGGTTTTCAGTCTGATAGACTTTCTATGACAAAGATAAACTATGCTGGAACACATTACTATATATTATGCAAAGTTTTCCCAAAGTATTATAGATGAGAGAACCTTATTTTTTTCTGATTTTTCATATTTCTTGATATTTCTGTTTACCTTGATGCGGCACAATCATACTGCTGTGTGAACATAACTATAATGTGAGGATTCCTCTGAAATGGCTGGGATCTTACTGGACCAGCAGCTAAAGGTAGATACTTCAATAATTGGTAAAAAATAAATAATAAATAAATACTCGTTTATGCTGATCTAGAAGGCCTGCAATACTCACACTTGGCCTCTTGAGAATTTGTGCATGCCACTGGAAGTAAGTGATCAAATTTTCCCAAGTCTGAAAAATGCCAAAAGCATTGTGTGTGCTGTTCCTGGAGGTCTTCTGGGTAACACTTTAGAATACTGTTCCATCATTAATGAATAACTACACAAGAACACATGAGTAATGCAATATTATCACTCTAACTACTAGTAACTAACAAGCAACTCTGATTAATTAATTAGTAAGTAATAGTGCTTAGTCGAATGTGGTACTTTTCATACCTCCCCAAGAACTACTACAGGTTGATAATTAATATGAATAATACATAATGTATTATTACTTCTAAAGTAAAGGTCATGGTAACCCAGTAGTAATGACTCAAGTATTACCAAATTCTTCAGAAGGAATTACTAATTTTTTGGATCAGTATTCTAAAGTGAAGATCGTGATAACTCCCTAGTAATTACTGAAGTCATTGTAAACTTTTGAGGTATTTGTAAGGTCCTGGTTAGTAATTCATTTAGCTAGATTTGGTAACACTTAAACCATTACTAGTGGGTTACCGTGATCTTCACTTTAGAATACTGATCCAAATAATTAGTAGTTTCTTCAGAAGGATGTAGTAACACTTGAGTCATTACTATCCAAAACCTTACATATATCTCCAAAGCTCACAATGACATCAGTCAATATTAGGAAGTTATGATGATTTTCACTTTAGAATACTGATCCAAGTAATTAGTAGTTTCTTCAGAAGGATATAGTAACACTTGAGTCATTACTATCCAAAACCTTACATATATCTCCAAAGCTCACAATGACATCAGTCAATATTAGGAAGTTATGATGATTTTCACTTTAGAATACTGATCCAAGTAATTAGTAGTTCATTTAGAAGGATTTGGCAATACTTGAGTCATTACTAGTGGGTTACCATGATCTTCATATTAGAATTAATTATTCATTATGCATAATTCGCATTAATTATGAATCTGTATAAAGTAGTTCTTAGGAGTTCTCAGGATATATGAAAAAAATAGTAGTTATTGGGTAGCTAATAGTGAACTACCAGTTTCAGCTTAGCGCTATTACTTAATAAACCGTTAATCAGAATTTCTTGTTAGATAATAGTAGTTACTACAATGTTAATAGTGCATTAGTCACGTGTTCCTGTGTAGTTATTCATTAACGACGGAACAGTGCTCTAAAGTGTTACCCTCTTCTGCTCTGTGCAGATGACTTCAAGTGGTGACTTGTTATTCTAGTTCAGAAGGGAAACTCTGTTGTCAGACAGCAATATTACCCCAACAAGCCAATGTAAACATCTCAATTGCACATTGCAATAACGACACTGTCATGCGGATTTGCTTTGCACAAAACCATGAAGATCTTGTCCAGGCCCTTGTGTTTTTACTTTACAGTTTGTATGTGTTTAATATTGTTCACAGTGTTTAAATGTTTATGAAGTCTTTGTTTGTCATGAAGTCTCTTAGCTATGTTTTATGTAAATGGTTCACTCCAATACATGAGGAGCCTGAGATATAAAAGAGTTCACGGCAGCATATGCACACACACATACACTCATACTGTTAAAAGTCCGTGCCCTGACATAGACTACGTTACCCATAATGCACATGTTTTTTTGTTTGTTTGCATAGTTGCTAGGCGCTTTCACTTTAGTGTGGTCCAGTCAGTGACACAAGAGCATCATTCACGGTGCACAGAATTGCCATCCTTTATTAATCCTACGCGATTCTTGTGTGTATGAGTGCTGTGTGCGTCCTTAATATATAACCACACACACATATACACCCACCTACAAACACCTAATTATTCCCCTGTAAACCATCATGTACCCGACTCTTTATTAATAAATTCTTAAACTGCATCATTGGATTGGCCTATTCCTTCTGACCGAGGAAGACTCAGTTGACGAACAACCCATAATCAGTCGCAGACCAGACGCACACGGTCTCTTACAAGTGGTCCTTCGAGCCGGATGTTTATTGGCTGAGTCAACAAGATGGCGACTCCACAAGATGAAGTTTATCAGGAGAATAGTCCAAAGCATAGTTCCCGTCCAAGAAGGAGCAGAAAGCTTCCGGGGCATCTAGCGGAGTATGAACATGACCTGTCTAATCCAGACGAGACAGAGTCATCAATCAGTAGCAGTTCAGAGGAATCTGATAAGGAGAAGACGAATAAGGAGAAGAAGAAATGGAAGAGAATGGAGGCAGTTTGGGGCAGTGTACTGAAAACAATGAATGAGATGCAAATCACTATGAAGGAGACCAGTGGTGCATTAACTAAGCGTGTGGAACAACTGGAGAGAGCATGCAAGTCATGCAGCCCTCTCCCTACTCAGAGTGATGCTCAACAGCAAGATAGAGCCGCTTCGCTTCCTGCTCTACTCCAAACACCACAGCATAGCAGTGCAGGCATGAGCAGCATCCATACTACTGATCAGCTACACGTCCTGGCACCAGCAGTGAGGCAGGACATTGCAACGCCTGTGAACCTCTTAAGGCCAGTAGAACCTACTGAATCTTCACCACTGCGAAATGCAAACCCCATTCTCCATTCAGCACCAACGTCAGCTCCACTACCTTTAAGCCCTATTATTCAACCTACTTCAAATATTCAGCCAGTGCCGGTGTCATCGAACCCGGTAGCTCAACCTGTACAGCAGTCAGGCGCAGTGCTAGTACCTCAACCTGCATTTCAGCCCGCGACCATGACACCGCCTGTACCGCCACCCAGGGTGAATACTGCATTTCAGCCCGCAGGTCAGTCTGCACATTGGCCTGCGCCAAAGCCTGCACCACAGCTGAGAATCCCTGTGGCCCATCCAGGTATTCAGCCGGCAACGCTACCTGCTCCGCCCCCCAGAATGAGTTACGTGATTCAACCTGCTCTACAACCTGTCAATCAAGTAGCCCAATCAGTACAGTTTGGGAGGCTTGAACCACGTCAAGCTGACCCCCTATACAGTCAGAGGTACCAACACCCGCAGCCTCCAGGCAGCTCCACCCAGGTACACTCTGCACAATCCCACGACTTTTCTGCAGTCTCAGCGTCACTGTATCAGCCACCACCGGGATATCAGCACAGCAGATTATAGCCAGCTTTATGCAGCTCCACCGCCTGATTCTACCGCTACTACTCTGCTGCCTATCCATCGGCCTCTGCCTACCCCTCACTGCCTGCTGCATTTACTGCACAAGACGCAATACCTCCGCAGCTGAAGTCACCCAGCCAAACATGATGGAGATGATCTTAGCGCCTTCATATGGCATCCCGAAGCCTAGACTGGTGACATTTAAATCAGGCAGAGAGAGTGACTTTGTATTACTGAGGAAGGGACTGGACAGCCTACTTGGGCCACATGCTCATCTCACAGAGGAGTATAAATATCACATTCTGATAGATCAGTTAGAGCACCCATGTGCTACAAGTGGCCAGACGCTATATTCACGATCGCACTCCCTACACTAGTGCGATGAGAGCTTTGGAGCAGAGATATGGGCAACCCAGGCAATTGGTCCAGAGGGAACTGAGTGCTATACTTAACTGCTCTCCTATTAAGGCAGGTGACCCTCAAGCCTTTGAAGATTTCTCCCTGGCGGTATCCAGCCTAGTAGGCCTCCTCAGTACTATGGATGATGTAGCAGCCAGTGAGCTTCAGTGTGGTTCACACGTAGACAGGTTACTCACTAAGCTTCCGCCTAGCTACAGAGACAGTTTCATTGAGTACTGCATCACACGTGGTATCATACGTACTGGTAGCAGTTGCACCTACAATATGTATGACTTCTCCGGGTGGCTGGAGCGCAAGTCTCAAGTTCTACAGTTATCACAGCAAGCCATTCAGCCACAGCCCTCAGACAGACCACGCCCAGAGAGGGGCAACCACAGAGCCTATGCAGGGTCCAGGGCACAGAGTAAGTCTACATCCATCTATTATGGCTCAGATCCCGTTCAAACACAGCGAAAGATGGACACTAAGGCACAAATTACTAATCCTTCTCCCTCCTCTAAGAAGAAGCAGTTTAAACCATATTGCCCATACTGTGAAGGGACAGAGCACTACCTCAGCGGCTGTGTAGATTTTAAGAAGTTAGACCTCAAAGCTGTAGCTTCTTGGATGAAAGAAAAATCCAAATGTTGGCGCTGTGGCCGTAAACATACCCCCGAGCAGTGCACTCTTAAGAAGATGTGCAGCACCTGTGGAGAACAGCACTTATTAGTGCTTCATGATCTGGCTGAAGCGAAGAGGAGGGACCCGAATATCCTAACAGTGAGCACCAGCCGAGTGTTTTTGGCTCCTATTAGCCACTCTAGCCGTGTAATGCTTAAGGTTGTGCCCATCCAGTTACACTATCAAAGGAAATCTCTGGACACATATGCTCTTCTTGATGATGGCTCAGAGAAAACTATTATACTCCCTGCTGCTGTTAAGTTGTTAGGCTTAATCCAGGAGGAGGAAACTCTGTCTCTGCGCACTATTCGTCAAGATGTGATCCATATTAAAGGAGGCTATGTTTCTTTCCATGTGTCCCCAAAGGCTAAGCCGAAAATACGTTACAAGATAACGCGCCTTCACCGCCCAACAACTCAGCCTAGCTGAACAGTCATGCCCAGTGGAGCTCCTAAAGGAGAAGTATCACCACCTACAGCGAGTGCAGCTTGAAGGATTCAATCAGATTCAGCCACTTGTGTTAATCGGTTCTGACAATGCTCATCTCATAACTCCTGTTTGTTCTATCCTGCGAGGTTCAGCCCAAGGACCTGTCGCCGCCTGCACCAAGCTCGGGTGGGCCATCCAGGGTCCGAGCTGCAGTATGCCCACACAGCAAGGGAGGCGCACTGCCTGAACATATCATGCCTTTCTCCCGCCATTGCCCTTCAACAGGATGTACAGCGCCTGTGGCAACTAGATGCTCCTCTTCATAGACCTGGGAAGGAGGTCACACGCTCAAAGGAGGACCAAGAGGCCATAGCCATGTTAGAGGCCAAGACCATCAGAGTACCTGTGGATGGTGTAGAGCGATATGCCACCCCTGCTCAGGAAGAAGGACTTCCCACAGATGCATGTCTCCTCTGAAGTAGTTAAAGGCCTTCTGAGGTCCACTGAGCGTAAGCTAGCTAAGAATCCTGACCTGGCACTCAAATACAACCAGGAGATCAAGAGGTTGATAGATTCTGGTTATGTGGTAAAGCTGACTCAAGAGATTCATAGCTCTACTGAATCTTGGTATGTACCACACCACATTGTACATCACAATAACAAATCTCGGGTGGTCTTTAACTGCTCCTTTGAGTTCCAGGGGACCGTTCTTAACCACTACCTCCTGCCAGGACCTACCCTGGGGCCTACACTGCTGGGTGTGCTCCTGCGTTTCCGCCAGTATCCTGTAGCAGTGAGCGGAGACATAAAAGCTATGTTTCACCAGATCCGCCTGCTCCCTGAAGACTGCCCCCTACTACGGTTTTTATGGAGAGACTGTGAAACAGAGAGGCCCCCAGATGTACATGAGTGGAGAGTCCTGCCCTTTGGGACAACGTGTAGCCCCTGCTGTGCTACCTTTGCCCTTCAGAGCCACGTAAGGGAGCACAGGGACACATATAAAGACATCTACGACTCTGTCCACACAGCTTTCTACGTGGACAACTGCCTGCAGTCCCTTTCTGACCCCCAAGAGGCCAAGTTACTCATTGACAGAATGAGAGAGCTGCTTATCCAAGGCGGATTTGAGATACGCCAGTGGGCTAGCAACATCCCTGAGGTGGTCGCTCATCTGCCAGGTATGGCCAGGTCAGATAGCTGTGAACTGTGGCTAAACCTTAAAAGCCTTGATCCTCAGGAGTCAACACTGGGTCTCAGCTGGCACTGCACTACTGACGTCCTGGGATACAAGCACCGTCCTGTAACCTACACAACTGTGACGCTGCGCAGTGTCTACAAAGTACTGGCCAGTCAGTATGACCCATTGGGTTATATCTGCCCCTACACTACAAGAGCAAAGCTCATTGTGCAGGCCCTATGGAGCACAGAAAGAGGATGGGATGAGCCCATAGAAGGAAACCTGCTTCAGTCCTGGCTCGAATGGGAAAAGGAATTGCTTTATCTCCAGTATATCACTATTCCCCGATGTTACGCTCCTCCTCACAACAGCAACAGTGCTACATATGAGGCTCACATCTTCTGTGACGCCTCAGAGAAGGCGTATGGAGCTGTGGCATATCTCAGAGTCATAGAGCAGCAGTGATAATCCAGCCGATGACATCACAAGAGGGAAACCACTTTCAGAGCTCACGGTCTCCAGCCGATGGTCACATGGTCCACACTTTCTAACACAGACTCCTGACACCTGGCCGAAGCCCCCGACAGAGTTCCTAGAATGTGGCAGTGAAGAACTCAGAAAGACCGCCTTCTGTGGCCTTACAAATGTATCACCAAGTCTGCCAGATCCAGCACAGTACACATCTTTAGATGATTTGATTCTGGCCACTCACCAATCCTTTCAGGGGGCGGCTACCACCTCCTACACTGCAAGTGAGCCTGGAGGTAGAGACCCAGCTGCTTCAATCTGCGCAGAAGGACAGCTTCCCAGAGGAGGTCCAAGCATTACAAGCAGGTAACCCTGTTCGCCCGAGCAGTCGTCTCAGCGCCCTTTCCCCTGAGTATGACAGCCCCAGTGGACTAGTAAGAGTGGGATGCCGCCTGCGTCAAGCTACAGATGTAGACCCTGACAGCATACACCCAGTTGTGTTATTACCTGATCACCCTCTGACTCAGCTCATTATAAAGCACTATGATGTTCAGCTGTTTCACCCTGGTGCAGAGAGACTCTATGCAGAGTTACGCCGCACCTACTGGATCCTCAGAGGTCGCCAGGCCATTAAGAAACATCAGTACCGGTGTGTAGACTGTAGGAGATGGCGCCTCACCCTGCACACCAAAGATGGCTGACCTTCCCTCATCTCGGCTGAGACTCTACAAACCGCCCTTCTGGTCTACAGGCGTAGACTGTTTCGGACCATACCTGATTAAGATTGGGCGTAGGAGAGAGAAACGCTGGGGAATCATCTACAAATGCCTCACCACTAGATGCGTCCACCTAGATCTCATCCCTAGCCTCGATACCGACTCTTTCTTAATGTCCTTACGCAGGTTTATTGCACGCCGGGAAAGCCGCACGAGCTGTGGTCCCACCGGGCACCAATTTCAGAGGCGGCCACAAAGAACTACAGAGTGCCTTTGAGAGCATGGCACCAGAGTTGCAGCAGCAACTGGCTAAGCAGACTATCAACTTCCACTTCAACCCACCATACTCTCCTCATTTCGGGGAGCCTGGGAGAGGAAATCAGATCGGTTAAGTCAGCCCTGCAAGTCGTCCTGAAAGACCAAGTTGTGGCAGAGGAAGTGCTCCTAACAGCTCTCATAGAAGTTGAAGGGCTCCTTAATTCTAAACCACTCGGATATGCCTCCTCTGATGTGGCTGACCCGGACCCCATCACGCCAAACCTGCTGCTAATGGGGCGGCGCGATGCTGCATTGCCACAGGCAGTATACGGCCCTCAGGATGCCCTTTCCAACCGAAGATGGAAACACAGTCAGGTGATCAGTGATCATTTCTGGAAACGCTTTGTCCAGAACTACCTCCCAGGGCTTCAGCTGAGACATAAATGGAGAAAACCCACTGATAATGCTGCTGTGGGACAAATTGTGATGATCATTGACTCCAACCTTCCTAGAGGACTTTGGCCTGTTGGGACCATCACTAAGGTTTTCCCAGGGACAGATGGTGTTGTTCGAGCTGCAGAGGTGAAGGTTAAAGACAGTATCTACATTCGCCCGGTAACCAAACTGGTGGAGCTCCCTGAAATGCCTGAGGATTCAGGTGGCACTACTTCACACTAGTTGACTTTTGAATGAGTGTATTTGCCAGGCAAATACAGGGGCGGCTGTTAAAAGTCCGTGCCCTGACATAGACTACGTTACCCATAATGCACATGTTTTTTTGTTTGTTTGCATAGTTGCTAGGCGCTTTCACTTTAGTGTGGTCCAGTCAGTGACACAAGAGCATCATTCACGGTGCACAGAATTGCCATCCTTTATTAATCCTACGCGATTCTTGTGTGTATGAGTGCTGTGTGCGTCCTTAATATATAACCACACACACATATACACCCACCTACAAACACCTAATTATTCCCCTGTAAACCATCATGTACCCGACTCTTTATTAATAAATTCTTAAACTGCATCATTGGATTGGCCTATTCCTTCTGACCGAGGAAGACTCAGTTGACGAACAACCCATAATCAGTCGCAGACCAGACGCACACGGTCTCTTACACATACATACTTACATAAACTTGTATATACGGTGCACCCTGTGGATTATCGCACCCGATTGCATGTAAATAAACACCTTCCTCAGTGCACAGTGCATCATGTAACTCTACATGTATAAATATACAGAAAACTGTTTTTGATGCAGCTAATGTACAGCGACACAAATAATTAATGATAAAATTAATAATTTCTTCTTGATTAATAAGAGCATGATAAATAACACCACTCCATGCAACCCTTGTAGACCCCTTGTAGTCTTATTAAAATGACCTCCCACAGACTCCATGAAACAGCATAGTGCTCTACTAACATCCAAGTAGCCTATATAGTATTAAGAATACAACTTGCCTTCTCTATGTAGTAATGATAGACAAGCTCATTTAGAATCTGTTAATGTGTTTAATAGTGTCTTGTGCCCTAGACGCTGACATTGTTATTTATTGTAACTATTTTTAAACAGAACCACAAGAACTATGCCTGAACGCTTGTTCTAGCGCGCGTAAAAATAATGACAGTCTCGTGTTGCGTCTGTCGTCATGAAATGATGCATGACTGTCATTACCAATCAAAATGCGTGTTTATTTAAATGCAATGTGTGGACTTTTTACACCGATCTCACAGTAACTTGTACATATTTTACTAGGTGGCTAATTCGTACGAATGACCACACCTAACCCTACCCCTAACGCACATTTTATGAGCGCGTGCGTTTTCTGGGATCTAACCCATGTCCGCATGATCACGTAATTACATATCATTGTATAACGCAATGCTCTACCAGCCAAGCTACACGAAACTCGAACTGCAACGCAGATAAAACAGTACAAAACATTAATATGAAAATATCCTGTTGCCGATAGGGGCGCAATTGTAGTATACACTCTGATGGGTCGTATTTCAGGGATTTGGACCTCTGATTTGGACAAACGACCTATACGGGCCTATTGTTTGGAGGACAGGTTGTGCTGTTGTCAACCCCTTGCCACCCTATGAATAATTTCCCCCCTGCTCATATGCTATTTTAGCACGTACAGGAACACCTAATGGACAACAGCCAGTTCACCACATACTCTCACCCTCTCTCGTTCTCTCTCTTTCGTCTGGAAAATAAAGACCTTCATGAAAACTTTAGCATTGTTTCTGATGCTGTGTTGTGCTCTGCAACTTAGCACCTCAACTGGTAAGTGTCTGTTTCTGTCATTTGTTTTCTGTCATGGGATGTAAAGCATTTCAGGCTCCAGATTCAAACTTTTCCAAAGGAAAGTTCATTTAAACAATCTAAAATATTTAGTTAGCTATCTCTTTCTGAAAATACTGGATAACCCTTACCTATTCTGTATTTTAAAAACTGCATATTAACTGCATTTTACTAGTGAACCCTTCACTTTTCCAGAAGCAATAAAGAGTGCAAACAGTATCTGTTGCTATAATGCTACCAATATCAAAATACCTCTGGCACGGCTGGAGTCTTATTTCTGGATAAGTTGCCCCATCAAACGCATTGTGTGAGTATCCTCTATCAATGTTTAGATGTTCATCTATATTGCAACTAATATTTAGTATTTACTCACATTGATGTTGCTTTTGTCTGTTATCTGCTGTAGGTTTGTAACAGTTATGAAGAAACAAATCTGTATGAACCCTGAATATAGGCCTAAGTGGATCCAGCAGGGCATAAACCACATAGACAAGAAAAGAGCTTCAAATTCAACTAACTAACCCAATCACACGTTAGTGGGCAGAGTTAGTGTAAATAGCCTTTGCCAACAAGGCGGGCTATTTGCACTTAGTGTAAGTAGACACTCTGTTAAAGTGGAAGAAATTTTCTACTCCTACATATTGCATATAGAAATCATCATATGTTAAAATTTCCTTCATTTATTGTCAATTATTGAAGTATATCTATCTTTTATTTACATACTATTTACATAGCCTAACAGTTTAGGTAACATTGCGGTTTTATTATATTGTTTGAAGCAGCAGTTATTGTAACTAATATTTACATCAAATATTTTAATAAAAACACTTATTTTAATTTTAATTAGTCTTTGATTTATTTATTTCCATTGATGCTCAATGTTGTTTCCAAACAAATTTCCTAAATAACATCTTACAAATACAAATTTTAAATGTTATTTATGAAGTCTGTTTTATGTACAAATATGTTAATATTTGAAATACATTATTATTATTATTATACATAAATTGGGACACAACTGCTATTTGAATGTTCCACTAGAGGGCACACACACGCACATCATTACAGATAATATGAATCAACTAAGTTTAATCAATAGCCTAAATTCTGCTCATTTTACAGTGACTTCGTCTCCTGCTTTCCGCTCCCAGGTATCATTTTGTGGACAAAAAGCCCTCTGAACCTTACTGCAATCTGAAGCTGTGTGTATGGAAGCCCACCTCTTATTTAACCTCGGCTTCATGCAGCCCGATCTCACGGCAATTCATACATATTTTATGAGGTGGCTAATTCGTACAAATTCGTACGACCTCACTCAAATAAATTAATATGATTTTTGCTAAATCGTACATATTTTAGGAGTTGTCAATTCGTATGAATTTGTACGAATGACCTACACCTAACCCCGCCCCTAAACCTGCCCGTCACTGGGGTTTAGACAAATCGTACTAAATCGTGTACGAGTGAGGTCGTACGAATTCGTACGAATTAGCCACCTCGTAAAATATGTACGAATTGCCGAGAGATAGCGTTGCTTCATGTCATCTGCATTAAAACACACACACACACACACACACATATATGGGGGGCGGGGGCTATATCACAAATCCTGTTCATGCACTTCCGTTAGCTCACCACCAGAGATCACCCGATCACTAGTATGGATTCTTGCACCACACTAACTGTTGCACTTCACCCCGGACTACAGTTCCCATCATCCATTGCACTGATTACACATATACAGCTGAAGTCAATCAGACATGCTACATAAACCATGGATTCCTGTAACGGGGCTGACGAGACGTGAGACGTGTGGATCCAAATGCAAGCTTTTATTAACAGGCATGGTCATAAATACAGGCAGGGTCGAGCAATGGCAAACAGGTATGGCAGGGACAAGACAAAGAGTAATCCTAGGGCAAGCGAGGGTCGACGATCGGCAAACGGTATCCAGTGGGCAAGGCAGAGAGATAATCCAGGGAACACGGGCTATAATCCAACAGGGGTGCAAACGGTGTCCAAACAGCAAGGCAAGGGTTAATCCAGGGAACACAGGCTAGAACATACACGGGAAAACACAATCCAAACGGGCAGGGGGAAACTAGGAAAACTAACTGGGGCTCTGTAAGTTGCTACGGCTAGGGGAGAGGTAAACGCAAACAATACTCGGCAACGAGGGAGAGAAAGTCCAGGGTTTAAATAGTGTGTGTGATTAGTGCAATGAGTGATTGGTGACAGCTGTGTGCATATGATTGGTGAGATGGCTGATGGGAAATGCAGTCCATGTGATGTGTGGTGTGAAAGTCTATATGATGAGCGAGTGACCTCTGGTGGTGAATGAACGGAAGTGCACATACTGAATTCGTGACAATTCCTCTTTCTCACGGCCAAGTATTGTAAGCACATATCGCTACCCATTACGAAATCTGTGAAGGTTTCTGTTGTTTTTAGTTAGGTATTTGTTTGTTTTTGGCTACATTTATGTGACAAACTCGCATGTCCTTAGTAAAACTGTAAGTGGATAAAAATAGAAATAATTTTCATTTCCTTTCAAGGTGTAGCTGGAACACCATGCACTTCCCACAATTCACTCTCTTAGAAACACTTTCGCTTTCATCAAACATTTTATCTTAAAAGTTAAAGACTCTAACGAATTAACAATACTCGGGTTCACCAACAGACCACTAGATCTTTTTTAAAGTGCCTATTCTGATATAGAAGTAGAGTATTTCCTGTGTGAGATGCAATGAGCTGCATTTTCTCTAATGCATTTTTAGCACCTAACAGCTACACCAAATAAAGAGGAATTGGAGGGTTCAGAGATTAATGCTTTCTACTTTTCTACGAAAAGATTGTGTTACAGACTCAGAGAATCAACAAGGGGATTTCTTTCAACACGAAAACTAATTCATCTCTTGCTGACATTTCACCACATATTCTTCTCTTGACGTATACCTGGAGAATGAAGACCTTCATGAAGACTTCATTACTGTTTCTGATACTGTGCAGTGCTCTGCATTTTACTTCAGCTGCTTAGTGTCTGCTTCCATCATTTTTTTGGTTGTAAAGCAAAGACTCCACATTCACACTTTTCCCTTTATTTTGATAATTAATCAATTCTTTCTGAAAATATTGGATAACTATTACTTGCTCTGTATTTAAAACCTGAAGAATAAAAACTGATGAAATCTCTGGTGAATATATTTTAATAGTAAGATACAATCCAAGTTTCATGTTCCACAGAATATAGGGCATTGTAATAGGCTGACACTGTAGTGTAACATCTGCTGTCTTCTGAAGCACAATCTTGTCTTTGAGTATTTGTACAATTCTGCTCAGAGTAATATAACACTTTATCTCGCCAACAGCTCAAAGTCTTCCAATCTCCGAAAGGTGTTGTTTCATTTTCATAGACTTTCCAATTCCTCATATTACATTATTTTTTAACACATACTGTATGCAAGCACTTTTAAATGTGGACTTTTTCTTTCAGGGTTATGACACCTAAAATTCAGTTTTGTGAAAAAAGTCTCGGATGAAGACAAAAACTTGAGATTTTTCATTGAAAATGCAACATAAGTAGCCAAAATGATAGTGTTTCCACTTTTAAACTGCAATAATATCTTTTTACATTTTTGTTTGTTTGTTTGTTTCTGTCTCTTCATTAACAGAGCTGGTGTGACAAGACAAGCAACTCTCACCACAATCTACCCTCCTTCACTCTCCCCTACCTACCTCATCCCAGCAGTCCAGCCCACTGATCCCCGGCCAGTCTCATAATATCACCCCTCAAATTCCATGCCCATCCCAGCAACCAGTTCTTCCATCCTGCCAAAGGAAGATGCACCACCCAATCCTCCACCTATCCACACACCTTATCATGGTTGTAGAGGACAATTTTCATTTACATAAAACAGTTTTAAGTTCTCTATCTCTCTATATTGGATATAATTTCTTCACTCTGTATATATAATGTGTTGAATCACATTTTACTAGTGAACCCTTGACTTGCTCAGGCTCTTTAGCAGTTCAGATGGCTGCTTTAATGAAATCAATATCAGAATACCTCGGAAACTGCTCGAGTCTTATTTCTGGACAAGCAGCAATTGCCCCCACAAAAACATTGTGTGAGTATCCCCTATATATTTTTAGATGTTCACCTACAGTATATTGCTGCTAATATTTAGTGTTTACTCACATTCATTTAGTTTAAATGCTTTTTACTGTAATCTGCTGTAGGTTTGTAACACTTCCTAGGAAGACACAAATCTGTGTGAGCCCTGAATATAACTGGGTCCAGCGGGCCATAAACTACATAGACAAGAAAAGTGCTTCAATTTCAAGTAAATTAAATTTTCTTCACCCACAGATACACACACACACCCCGCATATATGAGTACAGCTGTAAAATAAATCTTCAGTATTGTACTGTAAGATTTCAGAGTGTTAACATGGAAATGTTGTAATGTATATTAATAAAATGTGTTGATCTCATGATCTGTATGTCAGTAATAACCCTTAAAGATCTGATTTAAACTTTAAAGTAGCTATTTTATTATTGCTTATATTAATACAGAGAATATTGTATATAGAAGTTGATATAGATTTCCTTTGTTTTATTGTCCAAAGTTTTCTGTATATTTATATTTGAAGTTGTATTGTAGTGTTTTGCGGACATTAAAATGATTTAAGATGATTCTAAAGGTGTCTTCTGATGGTGATATTAATACATAATCTTACATATTCCCAGTCAGCTCATACTTCAAGAATAAAAAATAGTGATTGATCTGTTATGCTCATTATGTACAATCTGCATCATAATACAACACTTTCATCTAGTTTATTTATTACAAACCTTAATTACAAACTGATAAAACCAGGCCAATTTTTGAAACTGCAACATTTCTGGTCGCTTTTATGGGTTGTTTAGACCATCATGGCCAAAACAATGAAATCCTTCATCAAAAAAGCAGTCCATTAAACTATGCAATGCATATTTGAAACAGCAACAGATTTCTATGGTGTTGCAGTCAAAGTAATATAATACTTATATTAGAATTAAAGTTAAACACAAAGCATGCACTTACATCCAAACAGATGCTAATGAATGAAAAGAATTCACAGCAGAACAATAGGCTGCTTTTAAGGTAACTGTAGGAGCTCATTTTAATAGGAAGCCTTTTGTGGACAGAAGCAGAGTATTTACGTCAAATGCATTATTTTAGCACTTTTAAAACCACCTCCACATAAAGAGGAAGAAGGTTCAAAGACAGTGCTGTTTTGTACTTAGAAAAGGGTGTCACTGGTCCAGAGAATCAGCTAAGGGGGATTTCTTTCAGCATGAACTAATTGACTGGCACTATATAATGGAAGGCTGGCAGTTCACCACATACCCTCCACCTTCTCTCTGTCTCTGGAGAATGACCATGAAGACCTTCATGAAGACTTCATCACTGTTTCTGATGCTGTGCGGTGCTCTGCAGCTGACCTCAGCTAGTAAGTGTCTGCTTCTGTCATATTTGTTCTCTGGCACAGAATGTAAAGCATTTCATGCTCCAGATTTAAACTTTTCAAAAGTAAACTTCATTTTTTCTCTCTTTTCTCTTACTTTATCTTTCTGAAAATATTGGATGACTCTTATTTACTCTGTATTTTAAAAATCTTTTTTTCAGATCCTTTAGCAGGTGAGATGGCAAACAGTCGCTGCTGCATTAATGAAATCAATGTCAGAATACCTCTGAAACGGCTCGAGTCTTATTACTGGACAAGCAGCAGTTGCCCTCTCAAACACATTGTGTGAGTATCCTCTCGATATGTTTGGACACTCATATTGTACACTTGTACACTTATATTATATTTAGTATTTACTTCACATTCATGTAGATTTAATGCTTTTGTCTGTAATGTGCTCTAAATTTGTAACAGTTCCTAGGGATAGCATTCAGAAGAAACAATTCTGTACAGACCCTAAAAAAAAGTGGGTCCAGCAGGCCATTAACTACTTGGACAAGAAACATGCTTGAAATTTAACTAAATGAAAATTTAAATACATTTTCAACATTTCTACACAGATACACACACACACACATCTGTATATATATGAGAAAAAATGTAAAATATACTTACTACTGTACTGTATTGTAACTTTTCAGAGCGTTGTGTATGTAAATGTGTTGATCTCATCATTATCAATAGGCTACTGTTCTGTACATTTTTAATGAGCTGTATTATAACTACACTGTAAAAAAAATAATTGTAATTTTAACTGTAAAATTTTGTAATAATGCTACGGACAAAAACTGTTAATAGGTTAACAGTAAGTTCCTGTACTATATACAGGGAAAAAGTGTAAAAGCCCTAACCAGACATTTGATGTAATTTTACAGTAAAATGCTGTTAATTGTACAGTTTTTAGAAGTAAAAAAGAACAAATTAATGTATAATTTACAGTCAAAAACTGTAAACTGATATTCCCAGAATTCCCTGCACGACACTCCACATTTGAAAGTATTTTGTTTAAATAATCATGTTTTTTTAATAGTTTTTGTTATCAGTTATGCACGTTTGGGCTTTATGTTATCTTCTGTTGATTAATGAATGTTTATTTAAGTAAATAAAGCATTATTTAAGTATCATGTGTTACCATGATGGTGTTTTGTGTTTGCATGAATGACTCTGTGCACCTTCTATATATTAGTATATACGTCTGCTTGTGGTGAAGCTACTTGTGATGAGCTTTGAATCTTCATGTGGCTTTCTCTTTTAACACCTGCATTATTATGCTGGTTTTTAGTATGTTAAAGGTACTAAACAGATTTTAATAGCAGTGTGCATTGTTGAATTTACTGGTTTAAATTAAAATTTTCTTGTTTGTAAATTACAATTTTATACAGTTTTTGGCCGTAAATGTGTTTACAGTTTTTCTGTATTTTTTTACAAAACAGCTGCCAAAATTATTTTGTAAAAACTACAGAATTTTTTTTTTTTTTTTTTTTTAACAGTGTAATAGAGAATATTGCATATAAAAGTTGTCATTTGATTAATTAAATGTTTTTATTTTATTTGTCCATTGATGGACATTGATGGACATTGATGACTGGGATTGAAGCGATGTGGCTTGGTAAACGTTTTATTGCCAGTATAAAGGCTGATAATGGCTGAATAAAAACAAAAGAATAATGATAAAAGAATAATAAGGATTATGTCTCATACCTGGCGGAAGTGTGAAAGGTTCTGTTTCCTTAAACTAGTTTGTCATACATTTCTTTTTCAACACATTTACAGGTAAATCCTAGTAAATCTTTTGTTTTTATTCAGCCATTATTAGCCTTTATACTGGCAATAAAACATTTACCAAGCCACATGGCTTCAATCCTAGTATACATTTCCCCAAATATGATCAAAAGTTTTCTAAATAAATACAACAAAACATTTCTTGCGACCGTACGTTTAGTATTATGACAAAATGCATTATGAAGAAGAATTGGACCTGTTCTGCAGGTGCATTAGAGCTAATATTAGCATCATGCTTCATAAGACAATTTATG
Source organism: Onychostoma macrolepis (assembly GCF_012432095.1). Classification (NCBI taxonomy): domain Eukaryota; kingdom Metazoa; phylum Chordata; class Actinopteri; order Cypriniformes; family Cyprinidae; genus Onychostoma; species Onychostoma macrolepis. The sequence goes on along the minus strand of NC_081179.1, from coordinate 9,381,270 downwards.
AGATTAATAGTACACTTTTACTCAGAACTCACTTCAAACCACCATCAAGTGTTTGTAATAACTTCCTTTTGCGATCACATGTGGAATTTGTTAGTTTACTGTTGTTAAAATATGCTATTTATAACCTTTTATATCTCTGCACAAATTAGCATTTCAGATGTACACATTCGCTTCAAGAAAATCACATACAAATATCCTATCCTAATCGTTTGTTTATTATCTTATATAATCTATAGTGGCTGTTGTCATGTTTATTTCTGCTGTGTTATATGCTCTGGCTGAAACTCATGTTGTTTGTGATGCTACAACCGTCTCTCCGTTCTTAAGCTGCCAGGTATACATTCCAAGTGTAATACACATTAGTAAATGGATCTATTTTCATTTTTATTTGTCTATATACACTTTGGGCGGCTGCGGTACATCATAAAAATAGCCCAAAAAACCGCAACCCGCGACTGTATTTTCAAAATAGCCCACTTGTGCCGTTACCCTGGCAACACTGGTGCTGTACCCTCATCACACAATGATAGATAACCTTCCGCGCTGCGATGACGGGAAGAAGTTGGGGTCAAACCTTATCAAGCGATTAATTTGCGTTAAAAAAAATATTTACGTTGACACCACTAAATAAAATGTATCCAACCAAAAGCATCTACAGAAATGCTTCATTTCAGTACTTTCTTGTCTAGCAAGGTGATATTTACAGCAAAAGCATTATTTTTCCCAGAGCCAAAACATTTAATATCATTGTTTTGTATGGTTTAATATATATAAAAAAAAAAAACCTATATAAATATAAAACTGAATAATATATGTATTATATAATGATACATATTGTATATTATGACTAAATAATGAAAGAAAATAATAATATTGAAAATAAATGTTTACTAATTTAATAAGCCAAACTGCGTTCAAGCAGGACTCTTACAAGACATTAAGAATCTGTTGACGTATTTAATATACAATGTCTTGATCTGGTGCCTAGACATTGACATTTTGTTATTTAATTGTAAATATTTTTAAACAGAACCTTAAGCAACACTATGTGTGGGTGCTTACTTTGGTTTTTTCCACCCTGTCAATAATTTCCGCCTGCTCATATGTAGTTTGAGCACATACAGCAACACCTTTGCAAAGACAAGACGAGGGTTTCGAGATGGAATTTTGTTATACTTACAAATATAGACCAGTGATGCAGCAATTTCCTTTTACACAAAAACTATTTCACCGTCTCTACATAAAGGACTGCTGGCAGTTCACCACATATTCTTACTTTCTCTGCTTCTTGTATGCTGTCATACCTGGAGAATGAAGACTTTCATGAAGACTGCATCACTGTTTTTGATGCTATGCTGTGCTCTGCAGATTAACACCTCAGCTTGTGAGTGTCTGTTTCTGTCATACTTGTTCTCTGTCATAAGAACGGGATGTAAAGCATTTCAAATTTAAACTTTTCTGGAAGCTTTATTTAAACAATCTAAAACAGTTCTTAGTTATTTTATTCTATGTTGGATAGCCCTGATTTACTCTGATTAAAACATTTAAAAACATGTTGACTTCACTTTTTCAGGTACTAAAGCAATAATGAGTGTTAACAGTATCTGCTGCTTTAATGAAATCAATGTCAGAATACCTCTGAAACGGCTGGAGTCTTATTTCTGGACAAGCAGCAGTTGCCCCCTCAAACACATTGTGTGAGTATCCTCTCGATATGTTTAGATGTACACTTATATTGTAACTCATCTTCAGTATTTACATCACATTCGTGTAGTTTTAATGCTTTTGTCTGCAATCTAGATTTGTAACAGTTCCAGATTCCAAGAAACAGAAGAAAGAAGAGATTCAGAAGAATCTATTCTGTATGGACCCTGAATATAAGTGGGTCCAACGGGCCATTAAGGACAAGAAACGTGATTGAAATTCAACAAAATGAAATTTTCTACAAATAGAAATGTTCTAAATTTATACAGATACATACACATATTTGCATAAATAAGTAAAATTGAAAAAAAAGAAAAAAGAAATTGGTATTGAATTACTGAGAGTTACTGTTGTGATGTGTATTATTCAAATGTGTTGATCTTATCATAACTTTTTACAATGAAGTAATAGAGAATACTGCATACAGAAGTTGTCATATGTTTGGAATTCATTTTAGTGTCATCTGCCTTTTTATTTCCATATTTACTTTACGATTTACTTCAGTTTAGGTTACTTGACAACTTTATTAAATTCTGTCAAGTAGCAATTAGTGTAACTAATATTAACTTCAAATATATATATGTATATGTATATATATATATATATATATATATATATAAATTATATTCATTGAAAAATGTATTTGATTTCTTTCTTTCACTGATGCACAATGTTATTTCTAAGTAAACTAAAAAAGCAACTCACAAATATCAAGTTAAATTACCTTTATTGATATTGCGCTTTAGATTGTTTCAAAGCGGCTTCACAGTGATTAAAAAAAAAAAAATAATTAAATGATGCAAACAAAATTCAACTCTGCTGTAACGAAGCTTTGAAAAGAAATAAACATTATTCAGATGAAATCAGTTCATTGTTTATTTCTGTTTAATAACTGTGTAAAGTCCTGAATCACAAGTGAGATCTTTTTTATTTTATTTATGAACAAAAGGTTATCAAACATTTTAACATTCCTGTTCTAAAGGAAATAGAATAGCATATTATTAATATTATGATAAATATGGCACGTTGCAACTACTTTGTGAATATTCCACCAGAGGGCAGACGGACATCATTACAGATCGCCTGTTAATCTGTTCTTCCAAGTCTGTTAATAATTAAAAATATTTCCACATTCATTTATTTATGAGATCTCAATACTGACATAATATTGTGTGTGTGTGTGTGTGTGTGTGTGTGTGTGTGTTTGAAGTATTGCTTATGCATCTCCCGAAGCAACTTCACGGCACCTTTGCCTACAAATACCACAATCCTTTGTAAAAATCCAGTGATCCAATGAAAATCGAGGGTGGGCGGGATTCTATGACATCACAACAAGCGGCCAGTCGCTGACCAATAGGGCTTGCGTTCTCTAGGAGGAGGACAATCGCCTTTCATGCTCGCAGCATTGTAACATTTTTCCCCGGCCGATGCTCACATGCTTGTTTTTGTCCTGTGCACGTTTACTTCCCTTAAAAATCTATTCATTTAGTCCAAATCCGAATCAGCCATTAGGGTTCATCATCGCTTCTGAACTCGACCCCTTCTGAGTCGCCTCATCTTTTTATGCCTGATCTATTGGGATTCAGAGTGGGTGTTGTCACAGGACAATGATCGAGAGACCCGACTCAGCTGTTTCCAGCGTTGCAGTGAGTACAATTTTCATGCATTTGCCCAAATCTGTCCAGAAAATACGTTCAAGGCACATCTGGCTTATGGATTCATGGATTTGCATAGTGGTGGGCGAATTGATTCCTAGCGTGACTGTCCCTCTAATCATCTACGTTATGGCAAGCCGCTTTCACATTTATTACTTACAACTAACTAGCATCTATTTTTATTACTAATTTCAACAATAACTATTAAATAGATGCTAGTACTTTTTCCCAATGCTATCTAGTAGGCTACTTATTCAAGTAGTAACTATTACTCTTTCATTACATACCTCTATTCTTTTTCTGCTAGTCATTATTCCAAGTAACAAGTCACTGTTTCTCTGTTAATGATTGCAAACTGCAAATTCTGTGGTAGTTGTTTGTAGTACTAGTAAAAAGGTAACATCAACAGTTGGAATATATTAGTGGTGGGCCATTATCGGCGTTAACGTGCTGCGTTAACGTGAGACTCTTATCGGGCGATAAAAAAAATATCGCCGTTAATCTATTCTCAAAGTTGGGTTGGGAGCTGGGTCTATACTACGCAAGCTATGATGACTTTCACCTCGATATTTTAGCGGATGTATAACTAGCGAATTGCACTGTAGGGGGCGAGCAGGTCTTGAACCTGTGTGTATGCGTGCTAACATGGATGCAGCTATGAAGCCGGGTTTGCTTCAGGAAAATTTATTTTAAGAAGCTTCCCAATGGAAATCAACAAGTCATTTCTATCTTTACGTTACATGGTCGCGCTCTCTGTATCGCGCACACAGCGGAGTTCCGCCCCGGTGCGCCGCCGCGACCTGATATTGCCAAGTGCAGCGTGTTCCTGGGTCAACATATTTTGTTGACCCTGGAACAACATTTTAATCAAAAATATAATCTTAACCATATTCCTACACCTAAACTTAACCTTACCCATGAGTAATCCCTAAAATCTGAGGAACTGATAGATGAATTACACTGATGTACAAGCACCAAACACTGATTATAATCCTAAACTTCACAAAAATTATAAATTGGTTCTTGAAATCTGATTGGTTAATCACAATGTTGTTCCAGGGTCAACAAAGATGTTGACCCAGGAACACGTTGCACTTGGCAATATCAGGTTTGGCGGTGCGCACACACAAGCGTGGCGCACACACAAGTGAGCACACTCCGCCAAACCTGATATTGCCAAGTGCAACGTGTTCCTGGGTCAACATCTTTGTTATAAAATATGTTGACCCAGGAACACGTTGCACTGGCAATATCAGGTTTGGCGGTGCGCACACACACAAACGTGGCGCACACACAAGTGAGCACACTCCGCCAAACCTGATATTGCCAAGTGCACGTGTTCCTGGGTCAACATCTTTGTTATAAAATATGTTGACCCAGGAACACGTTGCACTTGGCAATATCAGGTCGTGCAATCATACAATGTCTTCAATGTTATCAATATTAAATTCTTGATGACTGCTAGTTGTTTACTACTAGTAGTGAACTTATTCTGATCTACTTGGCAGAATTCAAATGAGCCATTTTAATCTAGATTAATCTAGATTAATTCCAAGATTACAGTGAGATTAATCTAGATTAAAAAAATTAATCTATGCCCACCACTAGAATATATACAATACACAGATTCCCATGAAATTTAATAGCTAATATTTGCAGCTTGTCATAGCAAAGTAAACTTGACTAGTAGCCTATATTAAAACAAGTGTCTTCACTATTGGATAACTTTTTAGAAATGAAAAATAAGTACTAGTTACGTTAAAGTAGATACTAGCTCTTTTTAAGAAATAAATGTGAAAATAGCTTGCCATAATCAGGGATCCATAAACTTGATCCAGGTGCTATTGGTGCTATTGTGGTTGAGGCTGCACACATAATAATATGTTGAATAGGCTGATTACTATTGACCTCAAGACAGTTGATTGCAATTGCAGATGCATACAAATGTGTTTTTGGAGTGCAATAGTTGGGGCTGTTAATAGCTATTTGGAGCAAATGAGAATGACAGGCTCTAAGCATGATGCGCAGCTCTCTTGCAGAGAGCAGTGAGTGGAGATGCATTTCAATGGGGTTAGAGAGAACAGCAGCCAAAAACTGTCACCAAGCATATATCACAATCCCATTCGTGTGAACTTAAAGGAAACTGACTTCATATGTCTGCTTAAAATCAAAATGGGGCCATTTGGTTAAGAGTAATTGCAAAAATAGCTCATCAAAGTGAAGTTGCTTCTGAGAAGAAGTCTAGCATCATTTCCAATTGATATTATAAACGTTTATAACTTTTAATACTCCAAGTGCTTTTTGGGGCCACTATATTTAGGGTCCTCATACCAGCTGTGTTATGCATCCTTCAAAGGATGAATGAATTGCACAAATGTGACCCTGGACCACAAAACCAGTCTTAAGTGTCAATTTTTCAATTTTTTTCATTTTTTCATTGAATACATAAGCTTTACATTGATGTATGGGTTGTTAGGATAGGACAATATTTGGCCGAGATACAACTATTTGAAAATCTGGAATCTGAGGGTGCAAAAAATCTAAATATTGAGAAAATTGCCTTTAAAGTTGTCCAGATGAAGTTCTTAGCCATGCATATTACTAATAAAAAATGAAGTTTTGATATATTTATGGTAAGAAATTTACAAAATATCTTCATGGAACATGATCTTTACTTAATATACTAATGATTTTTGGCATAAAAGAAAAATTTATAATTTTGACCCATAAAATGTATTTTTGGCTATTGCTTCAAATATACCCCAGCGACTTAAGACTGGTTTTGTGGTCCAGAGTCACAAATGTTAAACATATTCTGAATAGTAAGCTTGTGAGCACCCACACTGTTTCCCACCTACGCTATCTGCATCGTTCAATCTGTCCCGTTCTACACATTGCACATCTGAGTTGGGATGCTAACATGGAGAGGGGTTCGATAATTAATGATTTGATTCACCCATTTAGTCAGATGTTTTGTTGTTTGCCATGTTGGGCATCAATGACATCAATCTTACAGTTACATAAGAGCGCTAGAAGAGTGAAAGCATGGAAAATGCCCTGAGCTGTTCACAGAGCAAAGCTATTTATAGACTGCTGTATGAATTATATAGTATAGTTTTGAAGAAGATGCTGTTTCTTTTTGTGTTGAAAGTGTCCATAAACTGTCAGAGGTTTCATATCAAATTCATTTTGATATTTTGGTCTTTTAAAGGGATAGTTCACACACAAATAAAATCATCGTCATTTATTTATGCATGTTGTTCCAAGGCTGTATGAGTTTTAGGGATGCGATATTCAAATTGTAGCCAATAAAATATGATAATTTTTTTTCTGATTATGTTATGACCAGTAAGTGATAAATGGTTTTGCTGTTTTTACATAATTAAATTGTTTTTTTCATATTGTGCATTACAATGTACAATATAAAAAATTATGAAAAATATATTTATTTGTCTAAATAAAAGAAAACACTAAAATCATTACATTTTGGCATTGCAACATTATAATATAAAATCTGAATAGTTAATACTTTTTAGCTATTTTTATGAAGATTCATTGGAGATGCATGTTACATTGATACCATATCGGTTATTGGCCGATAACCAATATGGTACAGATGTATCATGCATCTCTAATAATTTTCTTTCCAAATATGCTTTTTTGTGTTTTGTTTAAATGAATATATTTTGTCTAAATGAAATATAAAATACTGAAATTGGCATTGCAACATTGTAATATACAATATGAAAAAATATTTTTTTATATTTTTCTAAAGATTGCATTTGACAGTATTATTAAATTAGTGTTTAAAGATTAACTTTATGTGAGCATTAGCCGATATAATGGAAAAGGTCATATAAATGTAAAAACAGGGAAAAGATTATTTATTCTTGAAAAAAAAAAAACATTAGAGTTGTTACATCAGTACCATATCAGTTATCAGATAATTTTATTCTAATTTATCGGTATTGCTGATAACCAATATGATACCGATATATCGTGCATCACTAATGATTTTCTATCCAAGCATGCTTTTTTTTTTTTAAATGAATGTATTTCGTCTAAATGAAAAATAAAATACAAAAACTGCCATTGCAACATTGCAATGCACAACGTGAAATATACATTTATATTTTTCTAAAGATTGCATTTTAACAGTATTATTAAATTAGTGCTTAAAGATTAACTAAGTGATTAATTAAGTGAGCATTCTATAATGAAAAGGTAATATAAATGTAAAAACAGGGAAAATAAAATGTATTCTTGAAAAAAATGCATGTTATCAGACAATAATTTTTCTAATTTATTGGTATAATAATTTTCATATCACGAATCCTGACAAAAAACTGTTTCCCAAAGTATCTATTGGGTTAGTTTTGGTTTAGATTGGTTTAGTACACATGTGGTTAGGCCCAAAAGAGTTAAGTCGCCCTGATAACTGTAGCCCTCCCCATTCAAAATCTCTCTCTCTAAATGATCAGTATGGCCCCTACTAGTTAGTTTTCCATTGGCCTACCATGCATGAGAAGCTCAGCGGAGCTAAAGCAGAGCGATCAATTGTGTTTGCCTCGCCTAGCGTGTGCTTCAGCGCTGTGCTTCCGAGAGCATGAGATTACAAGAGATGGAAAGTGATGGAGAGAAAGGGATGCAGGAGCTCGAGAAGGACTTACAGCTGGACAAGACGCTGGCTGTGATCTGGAGCGAAATTCACTGTCTCCATGACGACATTGAGTTCATGATGGATTTGATACGAAACGTAAATGAGCATGTGGGCTTCACCTCATCCCATGTGTCCTCCCTTCCCCAGCCTCAAAGTTTGTGTTTGGGCTAGAAAAGCGCTCAACCTCTTTGTTGGCCTGTAGCTGTTTTGGTGTGTTACTTTCATATGTGCTGAACAGATCTGTTTACTTATCCTCAAATTAGCAAAATTCCATGTTATCCTTTGTTGTGGTCTCCCTGCATGTGAGATTAGGAGTTGCTAAGTCATTATCCAGTGTAACTAATGTTAATATTAGCATAGCCTTTAATATCTTTCCTCTGAAGTCCTCTTGAGCCCTGTTTTGAGAGGGATAACAGTAATAGAGGAGCCGTTCTGCTCTTTAATCAGTGGAATGTGGAGTAAAGCTGTGTTCTCTTCCAGCAGAGGAATCTGGAGGGTTATGTCGGCTTTGCCAACCTCCCCAACCAGGTGTACAGGAAGTCCGTGAAGAGGGGGTTTGAGTTCACACTCATGGTTGTCGGTAAGTCGCAAAATTCTTCTGCTCACCTGTGAGAAAGTCAAATGTTTGCAGATTGAAGTTTTTAGAAGATTTTAGACACATAACAAGTAAATATTGTGCTTCTGTTTCCAGCTAAATTAAGTTTGGATGTAATTAAGAATTCAGAGAATTTCCATTTAACTTTAATAGGGTTGACACATTTGCAGTTCAATTTGCAAGTATTGTGCTCAAGGTTATGAAACTACAGAATGTTTATTAAAAATGAATGTTAATGCTGATTTTTCTTTTTAATCAAAAACTGGATGTAGTTGTGCATTTAGAAAACATGCAGGAAACATTCATATAATGTTAACAGTTCAATACAGTTCAATTTGACATTGCAAGTCTTGTGTGAAAGGTTGTGAAACTAGTTTTTTATTAATTTAATGCTGAAAATTTTGAAATTGTATATATTTAGTTCTGTTTGGATCTATTGTTTATGATGTAATCATGGCAACATAGTTAAACCTTTATAATACTAATGACATGAAAAGATGAAAACAAACAAAAGATGAGATTTTAAGTTCACATTCACATATTGAAAGGATGGCGATGTCATAAGTTTTAATTTTTTTATTTATGGTATTCATCACTGAAAAAAAAAAGGTAAAATATGATGGTAACAGGGCTGTGCATAACCTGGGACACAAAATTTGAAGCTATTTTAATAATACACAGACAAATAAAATCTTATAAAACACATAATGACAAAATGCTGGCTTTTAATTCCATGTATTTTTTATCTAAAATTTGCTGATAATATTTGAGCGAGAACAGGCCTGAAACTGCATAAAAACAAGAAGCAAATGAAAATTGTAACAAAAGTAATGTTGTCATCAGCGATTATTTGAAAAAGTCTTCCTTTACATACATGAGGAACACAAATGGCACTCGTTTTTTTTTAAATGGCACACAATATTGATTGCTGTGGTTTGTTATTTGCTTTACAGGAATAATCCCGTCTGTGGCTTTGAATGAAAGTGATTTTTTGCTGATATGCCCACATAGAAGAGTAGATAGATGAGAAACGTTTGGATGATCAATACTGTTGTCACCGTCTCACACACACTCTCTGTGGTTTGGATGCTGTAACTAAAGCTGTATTGGAAATATGGATCTCGGTGACATAACTGCTGCGGAGCGCTTCACCATAGTAACTGGCTTTGTGTCTGTTAGCACTTGCAGAGGGTTTGCTTTCCAGCTCTGGTGTGAAGTAATCTCTTTATTTTTTCTGTTCCTCTATTCCTCTTCCAAGTTGTTACTCATTCTGTGTCTTTGTCTCTCACTCATTCCCTTCCTCTGTTATATAGGCAGGTTGTCTAGTTTGCGGTTTCCTGTTTGGTAAACCAGCCTTTTGAGACACTTGTACTGGTGCCAGGAGTTGAGCCACACTAGTCTTTGTAGAAAGCTAGTTGTGTTGACTGTTAAGTCAGTTTACAGTGCTCACAAGTGTAAATGTGCGGTCACATTAGCAATATTTTAGCAAAATTTTACAGGTTAGAATGGTCCATTGCAATTACAGTAGCAAAGTTACTTTCAAACCAAGCAGCTTTCTGTTCATCAGAGCGCTGAATTTGTGTGACCAACTTGAACATGAAATCTGCAGGGGGATCTTTTTTTGAACACGCATATATTTCTAATGAAATATGAGTTTCAGTAAATGTGACCTTAAATATTAAACTTCTATTCCTACTGTTTTGTTGACAATTTAGTCTTTAGCTTATCTATTTTTGTTTTGTAAACATTTAAGATTACAGTTTGAAATTTTATAAAATGTTCAGAATTCTGGAACCAAGAATATTTGCATACAGAATAGCGATTGGTCTTGTTGTAAAAATACAGTATAAAACACAGTAAAAACGGTAATGTTGTGAAATATTATTACAGTTTAAAGTAACTATTTTCCATTTTCAGATATTTTAAAATTAAATTCATTCTTGTGAAGGTAAAACTGAATTTTCTGCATCATTACTCCAGTCTTCAGTGTCACATGATTCTTCAGAAGTCATTCTAATATGCCGATTTGCAGCTGGATAACAACAAATTTTGTTTTTACTGACACCAAACATTTGAACGGTAGTATTTATACACCGAATAGCGCCACTGATCTTAATAAATGCTAATCTAGTAAGTATCAATATCTGTCTTTCAGTTAATAGTGTTTCTCTTTCACTTATATTGAAATGCCTCATTTTACCTCAGAAACAACTTTCCCGCTGCACATAAATTCTCTCTAAACAGCATTTTGCATATGTTACACAGACTGGGCTGAAAAATGTGATGTACTCTAAATATCTAAGTGTGTACATGGGGTTTTGTATCTACTTAAGACTGTCATCCACTGGCCTTTTAAAGGACAGAACTGAAAACTGTCGTCTTGTTCTCTTGTCACTCATCCTGACAGACACCACGGGGCTTTGGCTGTGGACTCCATTTTTCCCTCCAAATTTTCAGGGAGGAAAAAATCTGTTTCCTGTCTTTTCTGTCTCTCTCTCTCTCTCTCTCAGTCTCCCTTGTGTTTTTTTTTCCTCAAGCATTTCCTGTCTTGAGCTTTCCCTCTCAAACCAGCTGGCAAAATGTTTCTTCAGGGAGAAACCATTGGAAAATGTGAAGAGTTTTAGAGGTTCGGTTTTCAAATTGAGTTATCTGAGGCGTATTTGAGGTGCAAGAACAGGCCACAAAAAGATTCACGAAGTGAAATGAAACCTTGAAGTTTGTAGTCTTGTTAAAAATATGGTTTAGTGTTTTATTAACTGTTATTCAATCTGTGTGGTAGAATTCACACCTGTACAAGAAAAAAATCGTAAAATGTCATGCATGTTTTCATTAATTGCGCTGTTTGCATTTCTTCACAGTAACAACTCCAACAGCTGTGTTTAGACAAAACTTGAGATGTTTTAAGTGATGATTTTTGTAATCGGTAGCTGAAGTCTTCAGACCTGACATATTGTTGAATTCCAAGTCATTCTGAGAGATTTTCAACAACACCGCAGCAATTTGTCTGGTGTGGCTGCACTAGTGTAGCTACTGCTTGGAGCTGCCACTTTTCTCGTACATTAGTGTGCTTTAGGTCCGTTTTAAAAGGTCCCTGCCTGAAACACGGACACACACAGGGAGGAGATTTTAATCCCTGGATTATGAAGCCAAAGCTTCCCCTCACTGGCCTGCCAACAGGTCATCTAACAACCCGGTCATAGAGCTAAGCCTGTCAGACAGTCTTAGCCCACACATGCTAATGTATCTGCCAGCGCACAAACAAACACTGGCGTATCTCTGAGTTTTCAAACAAACACTCTTTTAAAGTTTCGTTCAAATTTAAAAGGGTAATATTTGAAGTTTGTGTATCTTTTGTGCAGGACTTGTTCTCGGCTCTCGATGGCTATGAGTGTATGAAGTAGAGTGACACCATTATGCAAATCCTCTCGCACTCACGCCATTGATGAGTTTCATCATGTTGGAGAGATCTTTGTTTAGAAATAAACAATTAGGAATTTGACAGTATGGAAGATATGTGTGATGGTAGAAATGTTGAAGTGGCTATTCAGTTTCCAGTGCAGTCCACTTTGCAAATTATTATGAAAATGAAGCTTTGACTTATAAGTATTTATGTAGTTAGTTAAAGTTTTTACAGATTCCTGAAGTATTCATTGGTTATGAATCATAATCATAATGAAACATAAATTGATTTTATCTTTTTTTTTAGTAGTTAAAAAGATAAATATAACTAAATGTTTTATTATAATAGAACATTTGTGCTGCTTAATTTTGTGGAAAATTGATTATTATTATTTTTATTTATTTTTTCAGGATTCTTTAAGTAAAACATTAAAAAGATCAACATTTATTTGAAATAGAAATCTTTTGTAAAATTCCAAATGTCTTTACTGTCAATTTAGACAAGTTTAATGCATCCATTTCGTTTAATAAAAGTTTATTTCTTTCAAAAATTATCTTACTGATTCCAAAGTTTTGAAAGGTATACAAAATGTAATCATTCTTACCATATTTACTCTCAATTTACTACAAATTATACCACAGAAATTAAATTATAGATTACAAATGATTGATTATTGTCCAGCAGTGTATTTGATTTCTTATAGCAAATTCAAAGTAAGAGATAAGAAAAGAATTTCTTGCAAAAAATTAAAAATAAATAAATAAAATGCATACATAAACTTATTGTATTTGACATTTCTGTCACTTCTGAAATGATGGCTACACCCCTGGTGTGACAAAATGTCAGCTTATGCATAATACTTTTAAAGCTCTTTTTTAAAATCTTGGCTTACATAAATTTCTACATATGCCATGTCATGCCATAACATCATTAAACTATCATCTAACAATGGACATAAGTGTTTTTTCTCTCTGACTCTATAAAGGCTGCTATTGCAATTTGCCCCCTGACTTAGCATTTAAAGAATTTAGAGGAAGCATTTAAATAATCATGTGAATGCACTTAAAGAATACAGAATCAAATCGTTAAAATCTAATCAAATTTAATTGTGAATCCTCTCGAATCATTCTGAATTTGCAAAAATCATTCTTGAATCAAATCGAAAACCTATGTATTGTGAATCGAATCGATTCGCTGTTTCCTTCGGTAGCGCAGTTGCGCGGCTCGGTCAATCCGCGCCGTGCTGTAACATCGCACTGTTTCGTCCCACTTTCAGTGCATTAGGCTTCCCATATTTACGGCTAAACACCGGTTCTCTCGCTCTGTTATGTTGCTTCTACCGGCTGTTTGCCGCTGTTGATATGCAATGCAGAGAGACGTATACGCGACGCCCTCTTCTGGAGATGGGGCGGGAATATACAGCTGATTTGCATTTAAAGCCATACACTCCAAATCAGCTCTTTTTTAGACACACACCAATAATGACATTTTCCAACTGTTATGGACATAACCAACTGAGCCTATACATAAACCTTGTGTGTTTTGACAGTATTAGCGGAAAAGATAACTTAGTTCAGTAATCAGGCCCTGTTTAACAGGCTTTTTAGTGCGTGCGCTTCGGGTGTCACGGGCTCAGAAAAAGCGCACGTCAGAACAGCACGTGAATGAAAAATTTAACCGGCAAGGCTTTAAAGCGCATGCAAATAATGTACTTTTGTGATTGCGAATAAGTGCAGTGCCCCATGAGAGTAACTCTACCGCTGAATTAACACTGATATGAATGTACGTTTTACAGTATATTGATATGGCAGCGCCGGAAGTGCAGCTGATAGAATTTGCGCTGTAGCACAATACTACGATATTTCTTCAAAAGCAGATTGTGGACGATTAATTGTCCACGATTAAAAATCGTCATATCGCGCACCCTACCTGAGCCCATTTCGACCGTTTCACTCTTGCCGCGACGACTGATTGCACGCAAACACACACCGCACATGCGCATGGATATCACACGCACATCGAGCAAACATTCAGTCAAGGAAAATTACAAGCAGCAGCTTCTAATTCGTCATTAACATTGAAGGATACAGAGATAAAACAACGCAAGTATCGATAACAGTATCATTTGTCCTGAAGCTTATCGATAGTCCTGTATTGACCCAATTACCTACCAGTCCAAAAAAATACCGGTTCTCGGTACCCATCCCTAGTTATAATAAATGATCTGTTGGGTATTTTGGGCTGAAACTTCACAGACACATTCTGGGGACACCCAAGTCCAATATTACATCTTGTAAAAAAAGGGGCATAATAGATGCCCTTTAATGAGACAGACAGGTAATTAATTAGGCTGCTGTTACTTTAAGACTGAATGAATGTAATATACTGACACACATCCGGTTTTCACCCACCTGTTTACGTTCACTTAAGCCATAACAGACATTGTATTTACGTGAGATACTCCACACGATGGACATTTTGACAGCTGTGTGTGTATTTGACAATTCGGGCGCAAGGAGAACTGATCGCAGAACTGGGATCTATCCCGCCTTCACTTACTGCAAGTTTATCGATAACGAATTGTGATTGGATGGTAATTTTGTTCTACGACAAGCTTAGTTACCTTTTGATTAGGCTGTTCTCGCATGACAGAACACTACTACTACTACTCACTCTGATCACTCAGTCATGAAGAAATTTTGAAATGCGGGAAAAAACATGATTTTTTCAAAATAAGTCAGGACACTAAAAATAGAGCTGAAATACGGGACTGTCCCGGGAAAAACAGGACGTCTGGTCACCCTACTTCTGAGAAATATCATGTGGACAGTGCATATTAACCAGGGTCCCTTGGGTTAACTTACCGACTTTTAATTGTGTGAAGACTGCTATGAATAAGAGCAATGGCTTTTGGAGAACCATTACTCTACAATCTGAAGCATTTCTTAAAGTTGTTGTATATAATATTACAGATTCAGAACAGAAATTGATGCATGTGGCAGAGACATAGCTTAGGGCAGAATTATGTGTGTTTAAGAGTCTTGCATTGCCGGTGGGGAACATCTAACTCATTTCCGCCATATCTGCTTGTGAGTTAATGTAGAGTGTGTATGCTGATCGAGCACGTGCAGTGTGTAACATCACATGTGTCACCTCATGGATCTTATTTTCTATGTAGGTCAGATTGATTTTCCTATTTGAAGTTACTAGTTTATATATATATGTGTGTGTGTGTGTGTGTCCATGGGAGTTTTTTCAAAGCGTTGCTGATTGTTATCTCAGGCTGTTCGGAGATGAACTCTGACCTTTGTTGCCGAACAATGGATCTTATCACTACAGGAGCCCCTCTCTGAAAACCAGCTAAACACACACTTGCTATCACACTTGCATTCTCACATCCTTTAAAATCAGTTAACTGTATTAAATACATGATCCCAAAGCTCTAGTTTGTTCTGGCTTGTTCAAATTAAAATAGTTTGTCCTGCTGTTTATTTGCACCAGCAGTTCAACTTTGTTTATGTGTTGGGGTAGTGGGGCCTCTCTTTCGCTCTCTGTCCGCTATCTGTGTGTTAAAGGGTTAAGCAACTGTATGGCAGCAGTGCTTGAGCCCCTTTTATGAGGGGAAAAAAGTGAGTGAGTGAGCGACCAGAAAAGACAGCAAGAGATGGGATAGCTGCTGGATGGGGGCGGGGGGGGGGGCTGGGCAGTGGAAAAGAGGTGGAGGTGGGGAATTGTCAGGATATCTGATCCCAGTAATGGGCCCTGGGGTGCTTTCTGGCCCAGAGCGTGATGACAGGAAGAGGTAAAAAGATGAAAGTCAAGAAGAATGTGCGGAATCTCTTAGAAAGTTTGTCCGTTTGTCCATTCGTCCCAGTCCTCCCATTTGCCCATCCATTTAGGGTAGTATAGCAATTAATAAGGGTAGAAAAGTAATCTTTCAATCTAAATAGGGAAGTTTGATTAATTGATGATCGATTAATTACAATAATTAACAATCCATGTTAAAGCACTTTTCAAAATTTTTAAATGGATAGTTTACCCAAAATTAAAATTCTGTCATCATTTACTCACCTTCATGTCTTTTTAAACCTTTATGAATTTCTTTTTGTTGTTGTTGTTGAACACAAAAGATTTTTGAAGAATGTTGGAAACCAAACCACAGTAATAAAAAATTATATATATATATATATATATATATATATATATATATATAAAATATTATTATTTATTTATTTATTTATTTTTTCAGTTTTCATTTTAAATGTAATTTTGTAATGTGTTTTTGTCATTTTTCAATTTTTATTTAACTTAATTTTGAAAGTTTTATTTTTTAAATAATTTTTAATTAAAAAGAAAAGTGTATTTTACTTTATATTTATATTTTAATAATTTTACTTTGAAACAACATGAGAGTGAGTAAATGGTGACAGAATTTTATTTTTAGGGGTGAAGTGTAAAGATTTTTTTGGGCCATAGATTTTTTTTAAAAGACATTATTTAAAAGACTTGCAAACATACTGCACAAAATGCTGGTGATTTAAAATACTTTTGAACACCATTTGCCCCCAGTTTTTCAAGCTAAATGCAAACCGTGTTAAACTGGGTCAGGAAGTGATGCTAGCGTGCCCCTTTTATTCTGAAATGTCTGTTCCCCTTATAGCCTGTCTGGGTCTAGTTCAGCGTCAAGCCAGTGGAAATAGGGTCTATTTATCTGCACTATGTGGTTGTGCCAGTCTATTAGCACTGCTATAGACTTTTTCCTCTGTTTAATGGGTTTCCAGTGTCTCTGTGTTTGTCCCTGCTGGAGAAGCACATGTGCTGTATCCCTTTTGACTGCAGTAGAAAAAGAAAGACGATAAAGGGCCCAAAACGAGACAGGGAGGTGAGTTCACTCCATTCATCCGTGGGTCTGATAAAGGTCAGCCAACTGTGAACTAGACCTGGATCCTTGCTGTGTGACTGAAGCGTCTCATTTTCTGAGATCATGCGGACCGATATTTAATTAAAAGAGGGGATGAGGCTAATTGGGTCTGGTTTTGCCCTGAGGGGGTGAGAGGGAAAGAGAGGGAGAAACAGAGCGTTAGAGATATCTAGAGCTGGAGGCTAATCTACTTATTTTCACCCGTTAAAGCAGTGGCATTGGGATTTCATGAATACATCCTTCTGTGCATGTGTGTACTAATACTAGTATGTAGTTTCTATAAAGCACAAGATTTTACTAGTCTAAACTAACCTCTGGAAATGGTTTGAGCAAACAAATTTGCAATGATTTTTGTATGTTTTCACAAAAATTTTATCAGTTATGCCAGTGGTTCTCAAACCTGTCCTGGAGTACCCCCAGCCCTGCACATTTTGTATGTCTCCCTCATCTATCACACCTGATTCAACTCATCAGCTCATTAGTGGAGACTGCAAGACCTGAAGTGGGTGTGTCAGATATAGGGAGACAGATATGTGCAGTGCTGGGGGTACTTTGTGGAGAGGTTTGAGAACCACTGAGTTATGCAATCATAATTAAATTGCAACAATAACAACAACAGTTATTTATTATATAACAATTTATTATTATTATGTTTATGAAAAGTATTTTTGTGGTCTGAATGGTTGCAAAATGCATTTTTGTCTTAGTTTTGGGTTTATATCTAACTTTTACCTGTGTAACCCATTGTTTTTATTATTAAATAAAACTATTAAAAAGTAGTTATTGATAATTGAAAAACAGATGAAAAAATATATAAATATTAGATAAAAATCTTAAAATTAGAAATGTTGCCTTAGTAACTAACTGAAATAGGTTGAAGTACTAAAATCAAAGAAATAAATTAAAACTTACATAAATAACATGTATAAATAACTTGATATATAACTATTTTAAAAAATGACAAGAGCATACAACAAAATTAGTACAATTTTAAAATTAAAATACTGAAAGTGTATAATCTATTTTGTAATATTTATAAATAATATAATAGTAGCCTATATAAATAATACTAAAATAACGCTACTGTGTCGGCGCCAATAGCCTAGTGGGCATATAATGCTGTTGCGTGCGTTACGGGCGTCCCGAGTTCGAATCCCAGCTCGAGGACCTTTCCCACCCCTCTCTCTCTCTCTCTCTTTCTCTTGCTCTCTCTCTCTCTCTCTCTCTCTCTCGCTCTCTCCCAATTCACTTCCTGTCTGCTCTCCACTGTCATATCATAATAAAGACAAAACACCAAAAAGAAATCTTTAAAAATAACGCTAGTTAAACATGTACATTTTGAATATATGGAACTTGCTGTACATGATAAAACAATCAATTTAAGTTTCTTTGAATTTGTTTGAAATGTATTCAACTGTCATCGCTAGTTAGCATAAGTGTTATCCTGCATATGTTAGTGGAAAAAAAAAAAAAAAAAACAGGAAAAAAAGGTGCTGTTTCCCCATGGTCTTGTTGTTGGTACATGGCTTCCATTAAAATGCCAGTGTAAGTGCAGACAGACCAAACACTACTTTGTCTCTCTCTATCTGTCTCTCCTCCCCCCTTTCCTTCTCTTCCACTGGTCGCCTCAGTTTCAGGTTGCTGACGTTCTCTCATCTTCCCCCCCCCCAACCCCACACACACAGATACTCTCACAGTCCAGTCCCTCTGTCTTGTTTAGGTAAGTCTTTGTAGCCAGAGGCAAGGAGGCGTAAATTTACTTAGCAGACAGAGGGTGGGTTTGGTGTCTGTGTGTTATCTCTGGCATAGCACAGAGAATCTTAAGTGTGTATTTGTCCAAATGTTGAACCATTTTGGCTCCATAGGACACACTGGTCCTCATACTTTGGAAAATTTGGTTGATGTTATAATCAAGCCTAACAATCCAATCAAATATCAATGAACAAATCTAATTATTTACTACTGAATGTTGGTTTCTTCTTACAGTTGGTAAATGTCCACATTGGGCGTTGGTGTACTAAATGAATAAGGCAAGATTTGGAAGCTCAGTAGCAGAGGATTGTCAGTGGGAAGATTGTTTATTGAGAGGAGCTTTCAACACCCCCTCTTGAAGCCTAGGATCAAGCTTGTGTCAAAACCGTGGAGTGAGAATGTGTATTTGAATGGGTGAAGATGATGTACACTGGTGGTCTTTTCTGCTAGATGAGCCCAAGCGTTCCCTTCCCCCAATTCAAGAGATGTTCAGAATGACACAGCTTCTTGCTCATCAGTTGTAAAGAGAAGTGTGGAGTTGGCTAGAGGGAATGCAGCAAGCAATGTTGTATTATTACTTTAGAATAAAAGAGCTTTCTCTCTCTCAGTCTTCCTCTTTGTCCACAATGTTTTCCCAATATACCCATGAATCTGCTGTCATTTGATTGCTGTCTTCAAGAAGTTCTGGCTAGGGTCCCACATGTGCCATTAGTTGGCTCAAAAACAACAAACTAATTGTGTGTTTCTGTGTGGGTGGATGGATGAGAGAAAGCTTGTGAGGATCTGTAGAGAATCTCATATTCATCACCTCCTGTTTTTAAGTATGGGTGTCTCCGTCTGTCTCTTGCATTTGGCATTTCATTCTGGCACAAGTTAAGCACAGCCACTGAACATTTTTGTTTTCTACTTTCCTGTTCTAGGTGAGTCTGGACTGGGCAAATCCACGCTTATCAATTCCCTCTTTCTGACAGACCTGTACTCCAAAGACTACCCTGGACCATCTCAAAGGATCAAGAAGACTGTTCAGGTATGTGCCCTTTAGCTGACCTTTGACTTCTGATACTGATCCGGTGATCTTCCCTTTATCTACCACTATCTCTATGTTAGTTTTCTCTCTCTTTCTTCCCTTACCTTTGACCCTTTGATCTCCAGCCGCCATTATCTTCCACTGTCTTGCAGCCAGATGTGACAGAGAGAAGCCATGAGGGAGGCTTCTGAGGTCTGATTTCTTAATTCTTACCTCGGACCAAGAGTTGGCAACCTTCTTTGTCGTGAACAAAGTGCACCATTCGAGATGAACTGTGCTACCTAACTGTGCAACCTTTTGTATAACACAGAAAACCAATCTGTTTTCTTGCATGCCCCCACTGTTATGCTGCAGGAACCAATTTTTGGATTTTGTTGTCGAAACTGGCCTGCATGGTGCTGTCAGCAAGTTGGGCAAATAAACATCCAGTCGGGATGTTACAGTTACAGTTGGGACCCCACTGCTCTACTCAGTTGAGCAGCATAGTTTTGATACTTTTTAAGTGCTTGTTGTTAGATTAGCTGCATGACTCTGAGGAAAGATTGGGCCTTATTGCATTAATTACTCTCACGCACTCAAGATTGCTTTTTGTCTTGGCAATTTCAAGTCAACCATTGAGACAGCTGGAGTGCAGAGCACCAAGTAGGCTCAAGCAATCACAAACAGATTCCTGCCTTCTGAAGGTCCCAGGCCAGAGCAAATGCTCCCAGACTTCCCAGAGGAAAGAGACAGCAGAGTTTTGACCTTATATGGATTTGATAAACAAGATGAGAACAGATGCTGAGGCTTGAACATCAGAAATGGGGGAGGATACACTGAAAAGAGCTTGCGGTATGATGGAGTGACTCAATTGGAGTGTTTTTTGAAGAGGATGGGAGGGGCAATATGACGGGGTTTAGATTCCTCTGGAGGCAAGTAGGGTTCAGTAGAAGGTCAAGAATTTTCCCACGAAACCCAACACCCGCCAATGACTTTCCCACCACCCTTGAGATGGGATGTGTTCCGAGACGGCCCGGCCCTTTCTGGGGTTTTAAGTGCAGCTCTCCTTTAAGTTCTCCTTTATCTTGATGAACAAACTCTGTCTTTGTTGACATCATGACTAAGTTCACTGTTGAGGTTTGGATCCAAGCTGTTTTGGACCTTAGTCAAGCTTGGATGACAAGACATGTCCTTTCTGAGGCAAGTTATTTCACTTAGTGTCCAACTTGAAAAAGCTATCTAATCATGCATGTGCATCTCCTGTCTACTTGAATGGGGAAAGATTGAAGTTTCAACAACTTGTCTGCCATACTTATTTTGCAGTAACACAGGGATGTCCAGTTCTGCTCCTAAAATGCCATTATCCTGCAGAGTTTAGCTCCAATCGTAATTAAAAAAACACCTGAACCGGCTAATCAAGGTCTTCCAGATTACTAGAAATTTAAGCGTGTTAGAGCTAAACTCTGCAGGACATTGGCCCTCCAGGAGCAGGATTTGACATCAAATCACCAATAAAATCTGACTGATATCTTAACTGGTCCATGCATTTGTTTCTTGCAGCCACCATGTCAAACCCTGTCCCCAATGATGTCCCAAGTCCTTGCGGTCCTCCTCCAAGCCACACATTAATGATGTAATGCATCTCACCTTTGTCTGACACACCCAATTCAGGTCTTGGAGTCTCTACTAATGAGCTGATGATCTGAATCAGGTGTGTTTGATTAAGGTGACATGAAAAACATGCAGTGTTGGGTGGCCTCCAGGAACGTGGTTGGGAACCACTGGACTGTCATAAGCCCTATTCGGATGGGACTAGTTTTACAGGGGGTCGTTAGAGAAATGTGTGTTTCACAGACGTACTTGGTGATTTTAATCCCGTCCGAATCTGCCATGTCTGTGTTTTTCTCACACAACCTCTGTAATAATTCCAGAGCAAATTACCTACTGTTTTTCAGCAAACTCTGTGATTCTCTGAGAAAACTAATCCCGTCCGAATGCGAATGTCTGTGATTGCCGGTGAGATTTTTTTTCACAACGCGTTTCCTTGTGTGTTTTGGCCAACGTGAATTACCGTAGACGCTCTTACTGCGCTAATGTTTGATATATTTGCCACCGGCAAGGAAAAAATAAGTAAATAAATTAAAAACAATAATAAAATCAAGAGTCAGATCACGTAAACCATTCAGACTGGCTATTGTAATATCTGCATCAGGTAAAATTACTCGCGTTCATTTCTGCACTCAATTACATAATGTTTTAATTACATATGCACCTTTATGAAAATTAAACATGGGCTTACTACAAATAAATAACTAAAGTAAAACTAAAACAACCACATATTAACATGGTTTTGCTATACTACCCATTTAGCTTCACCATGGTATTTGTAGTAAAACTGTTATACTAATGGTAATCAATCCGAATGACAAGCAATGCACGCATACAGCGCACGTGACCTCTGAAACGCCCAGATGTACAAAACAGACCCTCCCACCTCTGTAATAAACACAGAGATGTTAGTCCCATCCGAATTGGTACATGAAAATCGCAGACGTCAGGTGATCAGAATCGAAACTCAAACGTAGTTTAGAAAACTAGTCCCGTCCGAATAGGGCTATATACAAGTCAGCTTTGAAGACAGCATCATTGAATGCTCTTGAGTGCCCTTCTGAAACCTAAAATGACACATGGGACACCCTACAGCCTCACAGACTTCACATACACAGGACAGTGAACAGGGCTTCAAATGTGATTTATTTCCACAAATTTTTTTTAATGAAAAGCCTGTGTTTTCATCATATTGTATCTGTTCATATGGATCAAAGTTTTGGGGTTGCTTGTTTAGGGTTATTTGCTTTTCTCAACCAACCAAGCACAAACTCCACATCATCTTACAGTTTGAATCCAGCGACTGTGGCATTTGTCACCCAACATCTAAACAAATCCATTCTCATTTGGAGAGGTGATGTAAAACCAAGGGACATTGCTTGTTCCCACTGGAATTCGGTGGAAGATTCATCTGAGGCTTTTTTTTTTTTTTAACCACAAAACTACTAGAGATTTTAGATTTGAACACTTGGCATAGTTTTACCTGGATTTCACAAATGAAATCTGACACTTTCAATTTTCTCCTGTCCATGCTTTTCTCTTCAGACCCCATTTAACCTTCTTTGGCGCTTTCCCTGGTGGCAGGATGCTTTCCGCCATACACTTTGTCTTGAGCTGTTCCATCATGAATGCCCGTGGTATAAATTTGTCAGTCTGGCCAAAGGCCATGTTGTGATGTGTGGCTGTCTAGTCCTCTGTGGTCACCTCAGGCAGGACATAGTCAGCGCCGGGAGTATTTATATTCCAAAACAATCTGCAGTGTTTGTCATAGCAGCCACACAAGGGCCACTCTGGTTGCGTCGAATGAAAGTCTTGAAATTTTTGTGGCTTTGTGTTTCTACATTTTAATTTATTTCTTTTTCTGTCTTGTTGCAATCTGAAGTGGCCTGATGTGCCTCATAAACATCCTAGCATGAGCGAGACTGAAAGAGCTTTATTAAGGTTCACTCCACTTCCATTCCCCTCATTTTTGCTTTCTCTCATCTTCTTCTCCTCAAGTCTCTCCATTTTCTCCGTAAGAAAGAACTAAGAAAGGTTGTGGCTGTTTTTGCTAGCGAGAAAGTGTATGTGTGAATGAGACTGCAGTTTTAGAATAAGAGGGTCAGCCAAAAATAACCAGGCCTATGAGAATAAGCCGGTTTTTACTGAAAGCAGCTGAAATAACAGAAGATGATGAAGCTGAATCATAGTGACATTGGAGATGACTCTTTCAGTGTCTCACCTTGGTGCCTAACCTAGAATGCAATTAATGTGGAAGATGATGCAGAAACTCTCGTGAGACCACATCTGTTGCTAGCAAGGGGAAAGATTATGATTTTATAACTTGACGTCATTTTAAAAACATGAACATGTTTGTTTGTAGCAGCAGTGAATTTAAAGATGCACCTTTTAATACAATAAACTAGTCAATCTCACTATTGTTGGACAACTACTTGACCATTACTGTCCAAATGATGCACTATGCACTTATACACTATGTACTTACACACTATGTACTCAACCATGTAGTGTGTGAATTTTCTAAGGTTATTTTGTCATTAATAATCAGAGACCAATAGCCCCTCCCCCTGCTTAATTTTTTCGGTTATTTAAGTGCATCATTCGGGTATTTAAAGTGCACTTTTTTTTTTTCTAGAATTTTCAGTGTGAACGCACTACTCGCACTCTTTATACTACAAAACATCATAGAATAGTGCATAAGTACGCAATTTGGGATGCACCTCATGTTAACTTGTAAATGCATATTTGTTATTAGCATTTTTTGTATGACATACATCTATAACATTCATCAATGTTTATGTACTAGAGTCGTCTATGACCTTTTGGTTTGATGCAGGTGCAAAAGTACAAATTTTTATGCGCAAACCAGTAACAACCAATCTCTCAAGGTTGCTGTCCCAGGCTAACTCGCATATCCTGTGGTGACAACTTGTGGTCCTGTTTTCAGGTGGAACAGTCCAAAGTGCTGATAAAGGAGGGGGGCGTCCAGCTCACGCTGACCATCGTCGACACACCAGGCTTTGGAGATGCGGTGGACAACAGCAACTGGTAAATTTAAGAATTTTGGGGGCATTTCAGATTCTCTAGTCAAAAGATAAAATCATGTTGGGTGTTAGATATGATGGTTTTAAATCTGTTTTTACAGGCTGTGATGCAATGATTTCTCAATGTTTGCATCTGACTTTGTCTTTCATCTATCCTTCTCTTCTTTCTTTCAGCTGGCAACCCGTCATCAACTACATTGACAGTAAGTTTGAAGACTTCCTCAATGCTGAATCCCGGGTAAACAGGAGGCAGATGCCTGACAACAGGGTGCACTGTTGCTTGTACTTCATCGCCCCCTCTGGTCACGGGTAGGTACTGCACCCTGAACAAACGAAGCCTGGCATGAATCAACCAGCTTAAAATAGAAGCACCACACACACACGTCCTGATTTACACATTTTGCACTTTGCTCAGGAGTGGGATGATGGTGGAATTTTGTACATGAATACCGTATGACTGTGGTACAATGAAGGCATCAGAACATCAGACTGTGCATTGATTGAAATGCATTAACGGGTGAAATGGAGAGACACAGGACATATGAGCACAGATGGAGATGCATACTACCCACACCCAGATCCAAAAGCCTTACATAATGCTTACTAAACTGGGCTTGATGTATGATGGGCGTTGACTCATTAACTCATTGACTCAACCTTATTTGGCTCATTTTTGCTGAAAATTATTATTTTTTTTTTATATCAGAAATGAGATTTGTGACAAATTTATTGCATGTGGGAAATTTTTAATTTTTTTATTTTAGTGGGTGTTTTTTATTTATCTTTTCAATGCAGTTATCTGCTTTGTGATTTTTAAAGGAATAGTTCACCTAAAAATGAAAGTTTTGTCATCATTTACTCACCCTTATGACATTCCAAAACTTTCTTATGTTGAACGCAAAAGAAAATATTTTGAAGAATGCTGGTAATCACTTCCATACAACGGAATTCAATGGGGACCAACGACTGTTTGGTTCTTCGAAATATCCTCTTTTGTGTTCAACATAAGAAAGAAACTTACAGAGGTTTGTAATTTATCATCTATTTTCTCTGAATAGACAAACGAAGCATTGTTTACTTCTATATTTACATACAGTATAGTGTGATCCCCGTAGCCCTGTGTTCTACAAACAGCTATTTTCTTGCTTGCCCTTTTTGAGACGCCACCATGAAGCAACATTCATATCTCTGTGACCTTTGTGTTGCATCTTCAGTCTTGACATTCCTGAAATGTATAAACAGCCCCTCAGCTGGCCCCCAAAGCCACACACACACACACACACACAAACAAACAAACCCTGCTTAGTGTAAGAACAGCCTCTTTGTCTGGAATCCCGAACGAAAGTGATGCAAAGACAGACAGAGTGAAGCCCTCATTCCCTCCATGACATAATTTTTCTGGTTTGGAAGGAAACGATGAAAAAAAAAAAAAGTTCAGTGCTGTGTGGTGGCGGCTCTATGCTGACAGTGGCCCCTCTGCTCTGGTCTGTTTATTCATACCCGTTTCTGGTGCCTGACTTGTTTCAGTTCTATTGCATCACTTCAAAGGACACAGATCATTTTTGTGGTTGGTTTATGTGTAGACTTACCCATTGTTTTACTTAACCTTAATGTTACTGACATTGTTCATTATATTCATATTACCCATGTGCAAAACTATGTGAAAACATGTGCCTTTTTATTGTTTTATATTTCCCCCCTCGTTGTTCCAAGTAGTTTTCGTGGTCTCTTATGTATTCACTCAGTTCTAAAATTATTTCCATAATGCACTATACTATAATAACCTATATTATATACTCTATACTTTTCTATACTGTATTCTATGCATAGAAGGTTATACATTTACACCCCAGGATAAAATTGTAATAGTCACAACCCTTTATTTATTTATTTATTCATAATTTTTTGTTTATTTACTTGTGTATTTAATTACTTATTTATATTTTATTTTAATGTATTTATTTATTTATTCGACTTTCAGTATTTAGTAGTAAAACAGTAGTTGTATCAACATTAATAGATAAATATTTTAAATAAAAAATGTATAGATTTGCCACTTTGTACTGCACTGTATGTACTGTACCTTGCTGTACAAAAATTAATTTAGTAATCTAAATAATAATGCATTAGCACCAAAACAAGTGTAAACTGTTCGATGCAATTCACTTGTATTCTGAATCTTTTTTTTCAGACTGAAGCCTCTTGATATCGAGTTTATGAAGCGTCTTCATGACAAAGTCAACGTTATCCCACTCATCGCCAAGGCCGATACTCTCACGCCAGAGGAGTGCCAGCTGTTCAAGAAACAGGTGTGTGTGTGTGTGTGTGTGTGTGTGTGTGTGTGTGTTTATGTGTGATTTTTATACATTTTACAGCTGATGATTTGCCTTTTTACAATTTTTCTCAAGTACTACAAATACTAGTGTCCTCTCATCATTAGATTATGAAGGAGATCCAGGAGCACAAAATCAAGATCTACGAGTTTCCCGACACAGAGGACGATGAGGACAGCAAACTGATCCGAAAGATAAAGGTAAAGACTCTATCCATTTGCTTAATACCAAGCACTAAAAGAAACTGTACATTGTCAGGACTACAGCAGATAATTACAGACAATATTCGTTCATTCATTATGAACTAAACATGAACACCAGTATATTTATCAACTAAAATGATCAAAGATTCAGAGTTGCCCTGACTCTGAGATCCCTAAATTTGGTAAATGATAGTTTATAAATATGCTAAAAATGCATATATAATTTGTGCATTTAAATTTTATACATATACTTTAATTTTTTTATAATTTATAAAACAAAAAGTAATATGCAGCCTTTATTATAGATATTACCTAGACATTTTCTAGGCCTAGAAAAGTAATTGCAATGTCTTGAGTGAATATAAATGTCTAATTATCCTCTGAAATACATAATCTATTAGAAATAGATTTTTGCATGGATATTTTTCTTTAAAATTATATATGTATTTATATAAAATCAACTGGAAGTTGTCACAGGAAGATTCCTGAAGATCCTGTAAAAATATTGTTCATTGTCAGTTCATATTTCCTAATGGATCAAGTGTTAACATGTACAGCCTTCTTATGAAGCCTCACATAAATCTTAAATTTATGTGAGACAAAACAATGAGACATGTTTTGTCTCAAACACATCTGTAATTATCCCAGCAGCATCCACAATGTTGTTTGTTTCTCTAGGTTAGCTTGAGGTTATTCTCGATGACGTTCAAACTGCTGCAGAACCAATTTAGTTGACTGACCCGTCTGTGGCTCTGAAGTTCAATGCGAATCTACGTCAGACCCACTTTCTCTGTGTGCGGTCGATACAGGCTCACTTTAATTAACTGTGGTTCGTACCTACAGGAGAAGATGCCTCTGGCCGTGGTCGGTAGCAACGTGGTGATCGAAGTTAATGGCAGGAAGGTTAGAGGGCGTCAGTACCCCTGGGGTGTGGCAGAAGGTACGTGCCTCATCAGCATGACCCATATGAGTTTGTCATGAGGACTGTACCATTTCTAAAGAGAACAGGGGTGTTCCTGTGCGTGTGAAACTAGTGCATGGGCTTGCTGGACGAGTTGTCTCTCAGGTCAAATGTCCAACCTGAGGGGTTCTGGAAAAGGGATGACGACGAGGTGTTAGGTTTTCCAGAGAGAAAGATTGTCACCCCCTCTTTTCATCATAGGCCACAAATGACTTGTTGTTGTGGTTTTACTTCCCTCACATTTCTTTCTTTACAAAGCTCTCCTCCCTGAAAACTTTTTCATTTGGAATTGTTGTTGTGTGGTGAGCGAGTGTGTCTTTTTTTCCTCAGTTGTTTACGTGTCATTCTTTCTTTTCTCTTTTTTTCTTTGTCTGCTCTTTTCCATGACTGACAGAGGGCATTATTGGTAAACAAAACCATTTTTCATTTATACGCTCTACGTTAAGGCCTCCCCCTCTCCTTCCTCTTTCACCTTTTTGCTGCTCAGAATCTTTGCTGATTGTCAGATTTGTGCTCTACAAATAGTCATGGAGAAACCTATAGAAAATAGAGCAACACTGCTCTCTAACATGTTTATAGGTTCTTAATTACCCTCTATGTAGGGCTGGACGATATAGCTAGAAAAATAGATCTCAATATTTCGAGTTAGAGTTTTGCTAATATTTGAGATATACAAAGGAATCAGAAAGTGTGAGACTAAAAATGAATACTTTTTGTTGAGATTTAAAAAAGAATAATTTAGTAATAAAAAACACACTTTTTTTTAAAACCTCAAAACGCTTTTGAAAATATAAGTGGGTGTGTGTATTTATAGAATATACATGTGTGAGACCAATAGGAAATGCATTTTTCCGATTTCATAAAAAATATAATTTATATGTAATACAAATAATATATCCATTTTATATCACGTATATTTTCAAGGACTTGTTTTTCAAGAATTGTTTTATTGTATATCGTTACATAATGTAATTTGTAATGTTTATAAAATGTGTGTGTGTATGTGTAATTACAAATTACTTCATATAATAATATAATATCAATAAAAATAATTGAAAAGATTTTAAATATAATTAGGTCGTTTTTAGTTTGGAAATATAAAGATTTAAATATAAGTTTTTCTCTAAATGAACACAAGAAAGAAAAAAATATTTCCATGATGATTATATTTACTACTGTGGCAGTGTTAATAAGCAGCAATATTTACCTGCAGATATTTTGCAACTCATAGATAAGGAGGGAACACAGAGCTACACTAATAACCACAAGTTAATATTTATGATGTTGCTTAATTTGATTTTGCCAGGCAAAAATCATTGCAAATACATCATAAATATTTGATATATCACCCAGCCCTACTCATATGTTTAAACAAAACCTTGCATCCAGACATGCATGCCTCCCATTACTTATTTCCAACCCCCATTTTGGATTTAAATGTGTTGAGGGATACAAACTGTACCCCTGAGGTCAAAACATTTCTTTTTTTCCTTTTACATACTTAATTTTATATATAGTACATTGACATCATCATTTATAAGCATTTTTGCCTCAGAACTCTGATGCTGGGTTGACTGAGTGCTAATGTTTCCATTCTAACCTCTGATCAACACTGTCTTAACATACAACCCAATATATGGGGCGCCGTTTTGAGGCACCATCTATACCTGTCAGCATCAGGAGTTTGCCGTCCCATCAAAGAAGAAACTACAAATCCCATGATCCCTTTAGACATAAGACTCCACCCCCTGCCCCTCCTCCTAGCTCCATTTGGCTGGTCTCTCTGCTTGTCATCGCTATGCCATGTAACCCTTCCTACAACACACCATTTTTAGCCGTAGTAGCCCATGAATCACAGATTGAGTGGGTGTTCCCTCAGGAGAGACTTTAGTCCCGCCCCTCCAACTGCTCTCTCACAGGTAGGTGGTTGTAGCAGATGATTGACACGTGGGGCGGTCAATCAGCATGAGTTCTCCTTATAGGTAAGATGCTCGCTTGGTAAAGCATCGTAGGGCTCTATAACTACTGTAACAGTGCAGGTTAGACTTGTAGAAAACGTTTCATCCTTTAACCATCTTTCAGAAAACAGTGTCTCTGGTCCTTTTCCAGAATACCATGTGATGACAACGATGTTTGATCATGCATACCTGTGTATGATCACATAACAGCGGTCTGAACTGCTAACCTGCTGTTAATTTTTGTGACTGTTTAACCTTTTGACACATTCTGTTTTGATGTTTAATTACTAAATTGTGTTTTGACCTGTCTTTTGATTTTTCGTTTGTCTGATATTGTTTTATTGTTACCTGATTAATTTTGTTCCGTCAACAACCTCAGTGTCTGATCCTGTTTGCTTATGAATGTATAATTTGTCACTGTATTATGTTTGTTTTTTAATGTATTGGGATGCACTGATATTAAAACTCTCTCTGATGTAAGCCCATTAATTATATTCATGTTATGGCCGCTAATTGAAAAATGGCTAGTTGTAGAATTCTATATTATTTTCTAAAAATAAATTAGGAATACAGAAAGCTCCTCACAGCATTATAATACAAATGATTGTTTTCATGTTAAAATTGATAAATGGCTAGTGGTATAATTTTGCACTATTTAGTCTAAATAAATTAAGAATACTGTACAATATTGCTCATCACATTACGACTAATATTTAATAAATGTCTAGTAGCAGAATTCTATACTCTTTTATTTAAATAAATAAAGAATAAATACTAACAGCTAAAATAAATAGTTTAAAATGCTTCAGTTAAGTTAAGCATCAACATTATCTTTTACAATATGTGACCCTGGTCATGAGGGTCAGTTTTTTGCGAAATTGATGAGCTGAATAAATAAGTTTTCCATTGATTTATGGTTTGTTATGATAAGACAATATTTGGCTGAGATACAACTATTTGAAAATCTGGAATCTGAGGGTGCAAAAAAATCTAAATATTGAGAAAATCGCCTTTAAAGTTGTCCAAAAGAAGTTCTTAGCAATGCATATTACTAATAAAAAACTAAGTTTTCATATATTTAAAGTAGGAAATTTACAAAATATCTTCATGGAACATTTTGGCGTAAAAAAAAAATATATATATATTTTTGGCTATTGCGATAGCCCGTGCTACTTAAGACTGGTTTTGTGATCCAGGGTCATATTATGATTTTTCAGATTTACTATAGATGCAAAGGTTATCTAATTGTAAAAATAGAGGAAAATGAGCATGCAAAATTGCATTTCTAATATTGACCGATTTTGGTAATTTAAAAATAAACTTAAGCTGATAACTGATATGGTATTGATATATCATGCATCCCTATTAAAATGTGTTTTTAACTGCATATTTTATTAAAATAGAGGTCCAATCTCATATTAAGTGTCTATCATTACTACATGCATCCACAAAAATAATGCATTTTCATGTAAACTTTTATTGTTACAATTAACAGTTTTACAGCATTATATGTTGTAGTCCTGCACATAAATATACAAGTAGTGCATACTTTTCTTCTTGTTTAATTGCTTTAAAGATTGTATTTTGACATTTTAAATGAAAGCTGAAAAATTAAACGTTAGAGATTTTAAGGTTTTGAAGGGTTTGAATTTAAGTCAGTGTGATACTATTGAGCTAAAACATCTATTTCTTCCTGTTTCAGTGGAGAACGGTGAGCACTGTGACTTCACGGTCCTGAGGAATATGCTCATCAGGTGAGAAACAACGTGATGTGTTACATGAGAAAACTGTGTTCTATCCAGGCTTCCAGCATCAAGTCATTGAAAGAGAAGTACTGAATTGTTTGATGACAGGTTTTTGATTAAAACTCCAATTCGTTGCAGGACTCACATGCAGGACCTGAAGGATGTGACCAATAATGTTCACTATGAAAACTACCGGAGTAAGAAACTAGCAGCCGTCACCTGCAACGGAGTCGACGCCACCAAGAACAAGGGCCAGCTCACAAAGTACGAGAACAGTTCTGTTTTTACGTATATGTTAAATGTTGAGTATATTATTGAGATCCTGAATCACCTTTTCCTGGGATCAAACCTGCTACCTTTGTAGTCTAGTGGTTAAAAATTCTTAAAAAGTCTAGTCTTCAAGGAATAGTTCACCCAAAAATGAACATTTTCTAAAAATGCACTCGCCCTAAGGCCATCCAAGATGTAGATGAGTTTGTTTCTTCAACAGAACAGGTTTGGATATATTTACCTCTCTGCAATGAATGGGTGCCGTCAGAATGAGAGTTCATAAAAACATCACAATAATCCACAACTCAAGTCCACCAGTTAACATCTTGTGAATCAAAAGTTCCATGTTTGTAAGAAACAAATCCATCATAGTCAATTTTAACCTTAAACTGTTGTTTCCAGCTATAATATGCTCATAATATTGCTTTATGCAGTGAATGTGGATTATTGTGATGTTTGGATTCTGACGGCACCCATTCACTGCAGAGGATCTAATGGTGAATGCTTATGTAATGCCAAATTTCTCCACTTCTGTTATAATTGTTGTGATGTCTCTCTTGTAGGAGTCCCCTGGCTCAGATGGAGGAGGAGAGGAGGGAGCATGTGATGAAGATGAAGAAGATGGAGACAGAGATGGAGCAAGTCTTTGAGATGAAGGTCAAAGAAAAGAAGCAAAAACTGAAGGACTCTGAGGCAGAGGTGTGTATGTGAGGATGCTTGTGTTTGGTCTCTATTTTTTCCCATTGCACTCTATATTTGTCATGGCTAATACCACAAATACTTAACTGAAAATCCTTGGGCATCTTTGATGCAGTTGGAGCGGCGTCACGAACAGATGAAGAAGAATCTAGAAGCTCAGTATAAAGAGCTTGAGGAGAAGAGGCGCCAGTTTGAGGAGGAAAAACACAACTGGGAGGCCCAGCAACGCATCCTGGAGCAGCAGAAACTTGATGCATCAAAGTGAGACTCTCACTGTTCTTTCATCTCAATCCCTCAGTGTCTTTCTCTTAAAATAGTCTTTCTGTATCTCTCTGTATTATTCAGTCCCTAAAT
Source organism: Onychostoma macrolepis (assembly GCF_012432095.1). Lineage (NCBI taxonomy): Eukaryota > Metazoa > Chordata > Actinopteri > Cypriniformes > Cyprinidae > Onychostoma > Onychostoma macrolepis. Next base: position 9,348,402 of record NC_081179.1, on the reverse strand, counting down.
TATGCAGTAAACCTTTTTTTAAATAAATGCAGAACCGCACTTAGATTCCAGCAGGCTGACTGTCCCATTTGTCTCTTACATCCAATCTGGATCACATTGAAAATCTGGATTCAGAATCAAATTTAACCTGAAATAAAGTTTTAGCATTTTTAAAAAGTGTTATACAAAATTAATATAGTTACTTTAGTGTATGTATTTCTTTTAATTGAATTTTTTTTTTTTTTTTTTTTTACATTTAATTAATATATTGTTAATGTTATTTTAATAACAGGTATAATTTAAGAAATTCCCTAAGAGATATTCTGCATATTATGGTTTGTCTTTCTAAACTTAATTTCATGGACTACCATTCAAAAGTTTGTGTTTTGTGATTATTTTCAGGATTTTTGATAGAAAGTTCAAAAGAACAGCAAATATTTAAAATATATATTTTTGTAACATTATAAATGTCTTTACTGTCACTTTTGATAAAGTATTAATTTCTTAAAAAAAAAAAAAAAAAGGTTTTGTATATTGTTGCAAAGCATCAGTAAACATAAGAGCGGCAGCATTCAAATAAAAAAAATTAATGTTAATAAAATAAATTAATTAATTAAGTACCAGTAATGGAAAAATATTATATATAACTACATTTCATCAACTATAACTAACAATTTACTATTTAATCTAATTTCTTCACCAATGTTTTTGTCTTTTTGTGTTTTTCAGGACAATGGAAAAGAACAAGAAAAAAGGAAAAATCTTTTAAAGAATCACGAAACTCCATTCCTTATAAAACCAGAAACTCCTTGCATCTCTTTTGATGCTGTAATGTTTTATGACCCCATAAGAAACACAGGCAGGAGTGCTATGGTACAGTTTACTGCACATTCATTGCATGAATGAAAGCTATGAAAATATAGGGTATTTTTGTAGTCACATCCACACACAAATTTACCGCTCTCTTCTGGTTTACTACAATATTACACCACATGCCCAGTATGTTTTCAACCTTTCGATTAGAATGAGAATATATCGACCAACATGGCTTTAAAAGCTTTTTAATTCTGGTTATTACAAACAGTACGTCATATTTGTAATGATTTCTGACAGAACAGACAGACATTTTCAACTCACACATTCGCACATCGTAGTGTTAAGAAGGTCTCGTGGTAGGTTTGTATGGGTGTGATGGAGGATGAGACAGACGGACGGAAGCAAGTGCAACGAGTTTATACAGAGCTAAGCATGTATGTGTTGAAAAGCAACGCTATGGATAGATGGTTTACGGTCTTTGATTTCTGCTAGTGTGTGTGTGACTTGTGTGTTTCTTTGGGGTCATAAACATTTAAAGACTTGTTTTAACATTATTGCACAGTTAAATTATGACAATAACAGTTTTCCATGTTTTTAAACCCATTTGCTGGCTGTGTACGTAGATAATTGTGTCCCTACCATAGATGGTGTAATACAAAATGGCATGATTGTCAACATTAATAACAATAGTCATTTTTTGGTATGGATGGATATAAAATAATTCCAATAATATTATAGGATGTTGCTCGAACATTCTGCCTTAAAATTGCAGACTGTTTCTGCTCATGTTTTTTTTTTTTTATTGTGAACCGATTATGTCAGATGTCCCTCGATCTATTCCTAAACTGATCTGAGACCAGTTTGTTTCATTTTAATAGTTGGGACTTGGATTTTTAGTTGTTGGGGCTGGTCCTAGATCAGGGCTTGGTGGTCAGTTTTAACCTGAGTGAGTTCAGTATCTAAACAGATGTTATTTTAGCCATACTTACCCAGATTACCCTTTATAATAAACTCTCTTTACATTCCAAATGGAAATGAGAATGGAAGAGCTCTTTTGTTTCTGTTGGATAGTTTAGATTTATAACATGCAGGCTCCAGGTCTAACACATGCCAAACAGCGTATAGACAGCAACGTGCACAAAACTCTCAATGCAAAGGGCAATAAAGAGTCCCCGTATGCCTCATGTGGTCACACACACTTATATATTTTGCAGGTTTGTCATTATGCAAGTTTGAAAACACTCTGTTCTTCCTGTCGTGGATTGCTAAACCACACAGACGCTCTACATGTTTAGTTTAAAGTTTTATTAGAACAGTATTCTGGGAAAAAGGAAAAAACTTTTCTTTAACCACTCTACACTTTTTTTTTTTTTTTTTTTAACAGTAGACCTGAACATGGCTCTAGACATGTTTGTTTTCTTATTATTTTTTGTATATGTATACAGTTTTCAATTTCCGATTGTATTTCTTCATGTTTTATCTTCAACTGTTATTCTTTCTGCCTAACTGTACAATATTAAACATGAGATGTTATGCTGATCCGGGTCATGTTGTCATGTTTTCTTATCAGTATTATCAGTGGTCCAACATGGTTTTTGAGGTTTTAAATGTATAGTTTATTTTGTGTTAGTACTAAAAACATTAGCATAAAGCCATACTTGACAAATATAACAAAAACAACAACTCTGCTCCATCAGAAAACCGCAGAACAGTATTTGAAGGTTCTTATGGTTCTTTGTAGCACTTCACATTTGTAATGAACCATTTTCTGATCTAAGAACCATATTTGGAGAACAGAACTTACAAAAATGAGCATAGTAAACTGACAAGTCTTTTTGAGGAGAAGTATTCTTCAGCTAGGTGGTTGTCTTTGGGGTAGGATCTGTTTTCTTCGGCAGGGTTTTTGTTGGGGTGGTTGTCTTTGGGGTAGGATCTGTTTTCTTCCGCAGGGTTTTTGTTGGGGTGGTTGTCTTTGGGGTAGGATCTGTTTTCTTCATCAGGGTTTTTGTTGGGGTGGTTGTCTTTGGGGTAGGATCTGTTTTCTTGGCAGGGTTTTTGTTGGGGTGGTTGTCTTTGGGGTAGGATCTGTTTTTCTTGTAGGGTTTTTGTTGGGGTGGTTGTCTTTGGGGTAGGATCTGTTTTCTTCATCAGGGTTTTTGTTGGGGTGGTTGTCTTTGGGGTAGGATCTGTTTTCTTCGGCAGGGTTTTTGTTGGGGTGGTTGTCTTTGGGGTAGGATCTGTTTTCTTCGGCAGGGTTTTTGTTGGGGTGGTTGTCTTTGGGGTAGGATCTGTTTTTCTTGTAGGGTTTTTGTTGGGGTGGTTGTCTTTGGGGTAGGATCTGTTTTTTCTTGACAGGGTTTTTGTTGGGGTGGTTGTCTTTGGGGTAGGATCTGTTTTCTTCGCAGGGTTTTTGTTGGGGTGGTTGTCTTTGGGGTAGGATCTGTTTTCTTGAGGGTTTTTGTTGGGGTGGTTGTCTTTGGGGTAGGATCTGTTTTCTTGACAGGGTTTTTGTTGGGGTGGTTGTCTTTGGGGTAGGATCTGTTTTCTTCCGCAGGGTTTTTGTTGGGGTGGTTGTCTTTGGGGTAGGATCTGTTTTCTTCATCAGGGTTTTTGTTGGGGTGGTTGTCTTTGGGGTAGGATCTGTTTTCTTCCGCAGGGTTTTTGTTGGGGTGGTTGTCTTTGGGGTAGGATCTGTTTTCTTCAGGGTTTTTGTTGGGGTGGTTGTCTTTGGGGTAGGATCTGTTTTCTTGAGGGTTTTTGTTGGGGTGGTTGTCTTTGGGGTAGGATCTGTTTTCTTGACAGGGTTTTTGTTGGGGTGGTTGTCTTTGGGGTAGGATCTGTTTTCTTCATCAGGGTTTTTGTTGGGGTGGTTGTCTTTGGGGTAGGATCTGTTTTCTTCGGCAGGGTTTTTGTTGGGGTGGTTGTCTTTGGGGTAGGATCTGTTTTCTTCGGTAGGGTTTTTGTTGGGGTGGTTGTCTTTGGGGTAGGATCTGTTTTCTTCATCAGGGTTTTTGTTGGGGTGGTTGTCTTTGGGGTAGGATCTGTTTTCTTCGGCAGGGTTTTTGTTGGGGTGGTTGTCTTTGGGGTAGGATCTGTTTTCTTCGGCAGGGTTTTTGTTGGGGTGGTTGTCTTTGGGGTAGGATCTGTTTTCTTCATCAGGGTTTTTGTTGGGGTGGTTGTCTTTGGGGTAGGATCTGTTTTCTTCAGGGTTTTTGTTGGGGTGGTTGTCTTTGGGGTAGGATCTGTTTTCTTGGTAGGGTTTTTGTTGGGGTGGTTGTCTTTGGGGTAGGATCTGTTTTCTTCATCAGGGTTTTTGTTGGGGTGGTTGTCTTTGGGGTAGGATCTGTTTTCTTGACAGGGTTTTTGTTGGGGTGGTTGTCTTTGGGGTAGGATCTGTTTTCTTGGTAGGGTTTTTGTTGGGGTGGTTGTCTTTGGGGTAGGATCTGTTTTCTTCATCAGGGTTTTTGTTGGGGTGGTTGTCTTTGGGGTAGGATCTGTTTTCTTGAGGGTTTTTGTTGGGGTGGTTGTCTTTGGGGTAGGATCTGTTTTCTTGAGGGTTTTTGTTGGGGTGGTTGTCTTTGGGGTAGGATCTGTTTTCTTGGTAGGGTTTTTGTTGGGGTGGTTGTCTTTGGGGTAGGATCTGTTTTCTTCATCAGGGTTTTTGTTGGGGTGGTTGTCTTTGGGGTAGGATCTGTTTTTCTTGACAGGGTTTTTGTTGGGGTGGTTGTCTTTGGGGTAGGATCTGTTTTCTTCGGTAGGGTTTTTGTTGGGGTGGTTGTCTTTGGGGTAGGATCTGTTTTCTTGACAGGGTTTTTGTTGGGGTGGTTGTCTTTGGGGTAGGATCTGTTTTCTTCGCAGGGTTTTTGTTGGGGTGGTTGTCTTTGGGGTAGGATCTGTTTTCTTCATCAGGGTTTTTGTTGGGGTGGTTGTCTTTGGGGTAGGATCTGTTTTCTTCCAGGGTTTTTGTTGGGGTGGTTGTCTTTGGGGTAGGATCTGTTTTCTTGGCAGGGTTTTTGTTGGGGTGGTTGTCTTTGGGGTAGGATCTGTTTTCTTGACAGGGTTTTTGTTGGGGTGGTTGTCTTTGGGGTAGGATCTGTTTTCTTGGTAGGGTTTTTGTTGGGGTGGTTGTCTTTGGGGTAGGATCTGTTTTCTTCATCAGGGTTTTTGTTGGGGTGGTTGTCTTTGGGGTAGGATCTGTTTTCTTGAGGGTTTTTGTTGGGGTGGTTGTCTTTGGGGTAGGATCTGTTTTCTTCATCAGGGTTTTTGTTGGGGTGGTTGTCTTTGGGGTAGGATCTGTTTTCTTCATCAGGGTTTTTGTTGGGGTGGTTGTCTTTGGGGTAGGATCTGTTTTCTTCATCAGGGTTTTTGTTGGGGTGGTTGTCTTTGGGGTAGGATCTGTTTTCTTGTAGGGTTTTTGTTGGGGTGGTTGTCTTTGGGGTAGGATCTGTTTTCTTCATCAGGGTTTTTGTTGGGGTGGTTGTCTTTGGGGTAGGATCTGTTTTCTTGGTAGGGTTTTTGTTGGGGTGGTTGTCTTTGGGGTAGGATCTGTTTTCTTGGTAGGGTTTTTGTTGGGGTGGTTGTCTTTGGGGTAGGATCTGTTTTCTTCAGCAGGGTTTTTGTTGGGGTGGTTGTCTTTGGGGTAGGATCTGTTTTCTTGGTAGGGTTTTTGTTGGGGTGGTTGTCTTTGGGGTAGGATCTGTTTTCTTCAGCAGGGTTTTTGTTGGGGTGATTGTCTTTGGGGTAGGATCTGTTTTCTTGTAGGGTTTTTGTTGGGGTGGTTGTCTTTGGGGTAGGATCTGTTTTCTTGACAGGGTTTTTGTTGGGGTGGTTGTCTTTGGGGTAGGATCTGTTTTCTTCCAGGGTTTTTGTTGGGGTGGTTGTCTTTGGGGTAGGATCTGTTTTCTTCGGCAGGGTTTTTGTTGGGGTGGTTGTCTTTGGGGTAGGATCTGTTTTCTTCATCAGGGTTTTTGTTGGGGTGGTTGTCTTTGGGGTAGGATCTGTTTTCTTGACAGGGTTTTTGTTGGGGTGGTTGTCTTTGGGGTAGGATCTGTTTTCTTCATCAGGGTTTTTGTTGGGGTGGTTGTCTTTGGGGTAGGATCTGTTTTTCTTGACAGGGTTTTTGTTGGGGTGGTTGTCTTTGGGGTAGGATCTGTTTTCTTCGGTAGGGTTTTTGTTGGGGTGGTTGTCTTTGGGGTAGGATCTGTTTTCTTCATCAGGGTTTTTGTTGGGGTGGTTGTCTTTGGGGTAGGATCTGTTTTCTTCGGCAGGGTTTTTGTTGGGGTGGTTGTCTTTGGGGTAGGATCTGTTTTCTTGGTAGGGTTTTTGTTGGGGTGGTTGTCTTTGGGGTAGGATCTGTTTTCTTCATCAGGGTTTTTGTTGGGGTGGTTGTCTTTGGGGTAGGATCTGTTTTTTCTTGACAGGGTTTTTGTTGGGGTGGTTGTCTTTGGGGTAGGATCTGTTTTCTTGGTAGGGTTTTTGTTGGGGTGGTTGTCTTTGGGGTAGGATCTGTTTTCTTGCAGGGTTTTTGTTGGGGTGGTTGTCTTTGGGGTAGGATCTGTTTTCTTGGTAGGGTTTTTGTTGGGGTGGTTGTCTTTGGGGTAGGATCTGTTTTTTCTTGACAGGGTTTTTGTTGGGGTGGTTGTCTTTGGGGTAGGATCTGTTTTCTTGACAGGGTTTTTGTTGGGGTGGTTGTCTTTGGGGTAGGATCTGTTTTCTTGGTAGGGTTTTTGTTGGGGTGGTTGTCTTTGGGGTAGGATCTGTTTTCTTGACAGGGTTTTTGTTGGGGTGGTTGTCTTTGGGGTAGGATCTGTTTTTTCTTGACAGGGTTTTTGTTGGGGTGGTTGTCTTTGGGGTAGGATCTGTTTTCTTGGTAGGGTTTTTGTTGGGGTGGTTGTCTTTGGGGTAGGATCTGTTTTCTTCATCAGGGTTTTTGTTGGGGTGGTTGTCTTTGGGGTAGGATCTGTTTTCTTGGTAGGGTTTTTGTTGGGGTGGTTGTCTTTGGGGTAGGATCTGTTTTCTTGGTAGGGTTTTTGTTGGGGTGGTTGTCTTTGGGGTAGGATCTGTTTTTTCTTGACAGGGTTTTTGTTGGGGTGGTTGTCTTTGGGGTAGGATCTGTTTTCTTCGGTAGGGTTTTTGTTGGGGTGGTTGTCTTTGGGGTAGGATCTGTTTTCTTGGTGGGGTTTTTGTTGGGGTGGTTGTCTTTGGGGTAGGATCTGTTTTCTTGGTAGGGTTTTTGTTGGGGTGGTTGTCTTTGGGGTAGGATCTGTTTTCTTGGTAGGGTTTTTGTTGGGGTGGTTGTCTTTGGGGTAGGATCTGTTTTCTTGATGGGGTTTTTGTTGGGGTGGTTGTCTTTGGGGTAGGATCTGTTTTCTTCGGTAGGGTGGTTGTCTTTGGGGTAGGATCTGTTTTCTTGGTAGGGTGGTTGTCTTTGGGGTAGGATCTGTTTTCTTCATCAGGGTTTTTGTTGGGGTGGTTGTCTTTGGGGTAGGATCTGTTTTTTCTTGGTAGGGTTTTTGTTGGGGTGGTTGTCTTTGGGGTAGGATCTGTTTTCTTGGTAGGGTGGTTGTCTTTGGGGTAGGATCTGTTTTCTTGGTAGGGTGGTTGTCTTTGGGGTAGGATCTGTTTTCTTGGTAGGGTTTTTGTTGGGGTGGTTGTCTTTGGGGTAGGATCTGTTTTCTTCGGTAGGGTTTTTGTTGGGGTGGTTGTCTTTGGGGTAGGATCTGTTTTCTTGGTAGGGTTTTTGTTGGGGTGGTTGTCTTTGGGGTAGGATCTGTTTTCTTCGGTAGGGTTTTTGTTGGGGTGGTTGTCTTTGGGGTAGGATCTGTTTTCTTCGGTAGGGTTTTTGTTGGGGTGGTTGTCTTTGGGGTAGGATCTGTTTTCTTGATGGGGTTTTGTTGGGGTGGTTGTCTTTGGGGTAGGATCTGTTTTCTTGGTAGGGTTTTTGTTGGGGTGGTTGTCTTTGGGGTAGGATCTGTTTTCTTGCAGGGTTTTTGTTGGGGTGGTTGTCTTTGGGGTAGGATCTGTTTTTTCTTGGTAGGGTTTTTGTTGGGGTGGTTGTCTTTGGGGTAGGATCTGTTTTCTTGGTAGGGTGGTTGTCTTTGGGGTAGGATCTGTTTTCTTCAGTAGGGTTTTTGTTGGGGTGGTTGTCTTTGGGGTAGGATCTGTTTTCTTCAGCAGGGTTTTTGTTGGGGTGGTTGTCTTTGGGGTAGGATCTGTTTTCTTCGGTAGGGTTTTTGTTGGGGTGGTTGTCTTTGGGGTAGGATCTGTTTTCTTCGGTAGGGTTTTTGTTGGGGTGGTTGTCTTTGGGGTAGGATCTGTTTTCTTCGGTAGGGTGGTTGTTGGTGGTCATTTGCTGACAAGGGTATTGGCAGAGGGCTTGTTGGGTGGTTTGCCAGGATATATTTTGGACATTAAGTGATGTAAGTTTTTTCGGTCCTGTCACATTATCTCTGTCAATGAAGAGACCAAACAAAAATTAAAATAGTTCTGAACATTAAACATTATTTTGGATACAAATGCTGTATTTTCAATGATAAAGCTCACGTTTCTCTGTTTTTCGAAGCACTCTAGTTGCACACAAAATATGCCTATAGATGTTGAAACTGAGGGAAAAAGTTCACATTCAATATTTGCTTACATTTTTGTGACACAATATGCTAAAAAATATATTGTTGTGTGGAATTTATAAGTCTATAAAACTGAAGTAACACCTTTCCGAGACTGGAAAAGCTTGAGCTGTTGGTTAAAAAACAACAACAGCTTTTATACTAAATACAAGTGATTTCATTGCAGAACAGCTGTATCCTTGTCTTAAGTTGTGTACACCTTTGTAAATATGTAAATAACTAATTTAAACAACAAGAGCACCTACTTTGAGTCTCAGAAGTCCAGGCCATCATCAGGACCAGTCCAAACACAAGAATACAAAATCTTCTCATGGTTTCTGATATGAAGTTGATCTGCAGGCTTTGGTGATGAGTTTTTTGAAGAAATCTGAGTGAATTAGAGTCTGCTTTTCGCTTTAAATATTTTCCCAGGGTGATGTTATAGAAACTCCGATCTGAGGTTTGATAAGCAAGCACCCACCTCTACCGAGTTTCCTGGATCTACAACCAAACAAAACTTCTGGTTGAAGTAGCATGTTGTAAAAAAAAAAAAAAAAAAAATTCATTACAAAGATGCCATTCTAATTTACACATATATATAGGCTACGTGTGTGTGTGTGAGTGTATCAGCTTAGACATAGAATGGCATCTTTGTACATAAAAAGTGATAAGTTGACTTAGCAACGGGTTTCCTCAATTTTTTTAAGTAAATGATCATTAAAAAAAATAAGTTAATTGAATTGTCAAGTTCACTTAACTTTTTTTTTATTTTTTATTATTATGCACTTAATCATTTTAAGGCAACGGGTTTCCTCAACTTTTTTAAGTTAAGTCAACTTTCACTTTTTACAGTGAATGATTAATTTTTTATTTATTTATTTGTATTATTTTAATTTTTTTATGTAGGCCTATGTGTGTATTAAATCCTATTTTATATAAAGGGCAACAAAGAGCACCTATATGTCTTATATATTTAGAAACAATATCTTTTTCAGGTTTGTATTTATGCAAACATGTTGCTTTGTTTGTATATGTAGGCTATACATTCATTTAATTTAATAGGCCTACATGAATATGCGCACATTCAAATGAGTCTGACACCAGGTAATCTCATTGCATTTTAAGATTTATTAGCATAGATTGAGCATTAAATGAAGACAGTTTAACATTCAGATTCTTGCAATATTAATCAAGAGATGCAAAAATACATTTATTAAGAAAAGACAGTTGTATAAAGCAGTAATAGTATTATTTTTGGGCATAATGTATTGCGTTTTTATTAACGAAGCTGCTTCTCCATTACAGGCTTTATCCAAGCCTCATCCGGTCTCACACAAAATTCGGTTCTAGGTGTCGTAACCCTGAGGGAGGAAAAATTCACATTTTCACATTCACATTTTGCTAGCATACACAAAATCGGTTTTATTACTTGTCTACAATTTAAAAGGAGCATATGGCAGTTTTTCTAAATTATATATTTTAGTTAAATACTTACACAATGCCAGAGACAGGGCAATGTGAACTTGTCTTCAGAGCACTCTTAATTTTTGAGGCTGGAATTTGAAAGTCAATAAATTTGAAGCAACAACTCTCAGGAACTGCATGAGCAACTGCTGTTGGTGAGATAAAATATATCAGTATGTACATTTTCTAGTTTTAGGAGAGAACCATAAAATTGACCATATCCAACCATGTACACTGTAAAAAGTGATAAGTTGACTTAACTTAAAAAAATTGAGGAAACCTGTTGCCTTAAAATTTCTAAGTAAATGATAATTATAAAAAAATAAGTTAAGTGAATTGTCATTTTAAGGCAACGGGTTTCCTCAATTTTTTTAAGTTAAGTCAACTTATCACTTTTTACAGTGTACTAATTTAATTGAGGAACATGCAAAGGTTCCACTATGGTATCTTTTGTTTCTAATTTGATCCATTTTATTCACTTAAACTTTATGTACAACTTCATGTCTTATATAGATAACAATTTAGTCAGAAGCAAAACTGTACTTCAAGAGAACTTACGTTGAGCCTCAGAAGTCCAGGCCATCAGCAGGACCAGCCCGAACATCAGACACAAAGAAGATGCCCTCATGATTTCTGATTTGAAGTTGATCCTCAAGCTTTGATAATGAGCTGTTTCAGTTGTCTGAGACAATTTGAGTCTGCACCACATTTTTAAATGCTTTCGGACGTGATGCTAGATAGCAATTCAGATCTGTGGTTTGATAAGGAAGTGTACTGCAGTCCCCTCCTCTTCATCAAAGCCCACACGGAGAATCACATTTGCTGTACTGGGTTTCTATGCTTTTTGCAAGCAGAGATCGTGAGAAGATAAAATACAGGTGTCAGAAGTTTACAGCACGTCTTTTTACTGACGCTTATTACAAGAAATTTAAAAAACATTTTCAAACTTGAGTAACACGTGTAAAATAACATCTACATTACTCTCGTACCATCCTTTATGTCCAAATCACAAAAGGACTATAGGCTAATTAATGGATTCCGTGTGGCAAATTCACTTTCTACAGTCAGCATTTACAAAGAAAAAAAGTAGGCTACATGACCACTGACATGGGTTTTCAGTATGCAAATATTAAACTAGAATGGAAACGTGTTGAAGTACACAATGGAAATGCTTTGTAATACCTTCATGTATAATTCATTAACAAAAAGAACATTTAACAGATTTCATAATATAATTATGTATTATATAAATAGTGTATGTATTATTTAATCAAATGTAATTTGACATGTTCTAACACTGTAAAAAGTGATAAGTTGACTTAACTTTAAAAAAATTGAGGAAACCCGTTGCCTTAAAATTAAGTAAATACTAATTTTTAAAAAAAGGTTAAGTGAACTTGACAATTCACTTAACTTATTTTTTTTTAATTATCATTTACTTAAAAATGGTAAGGCAACAGGTTTCCTCAATTTTTTTTAAGTTAAGTCAACTTATCACTTTTTACAGTGAATTAATAATTAAAAAACATGATATAATTTTAATATCAACTTTAATTAAATTTATTACAATATTATAAATATTAAATATTTCACATCAAAATAATATAACTATATTATACTAATAAGTTTAGATAAATATAAATTTAGAAAATAAATAAATTTAAATTATTTTATTTTTCTATTATGAATATGTTATTCAGATGATTACTGTATATACTGATGTGAAATTATTTTTATCAAGTTTTATCTAATTTGTTTTTATGTACAGTAGAAAAAAAATCATTATTATTATCAAACATCTGTCTGTCATTGATCTGTTGAATCTGTTATGATCTCATGTCCATGTTCTTGCTCTATTTAGAATACATATTACATAAAGTGTCGTTCTTCTATAGAAACCATAAAATCGCGTGAAGTTGTAAGATGAAGGTGATGCAAACATCAGCTCAGCCTGATAATGATCAAGATCTTCGTGTTCAGCACTTTTGGCCTGTGGTTTTTTTGTTGTTTTTTTGTACGATTTGTACCCTCATTTTCATGTGCAGTAAATAGCACACATGCAAATGCTCTACTAGAATGTTTAAATATGTATGAATATGTAGATATATATGTCTGTGTCAGTCACATAATAATCTAGCTTACAAACTGTCCGTTTAATTGTTTTCAGCAATATTCATGATCAATTTGACAAATAATAGAATAATAGAATTAATAGAATAACATTCAGACCTGCTAAAATATTATTACTAATCTAAAGTACAGTGAATGAAGGACCAGACTGATTCAGCATATCAAAACCTCTGAGGAAACCACCAGTAGTGTGTCATTTGTATTTCTTTTGTAGCTGACATGAGAAACGTTAACTTGCTGTGTAAGTGTAAAGTGTGACTCATCTTGATGTGAGGTACATAGTATTATATATAATATATGATCAAACCCTTATTAGTCACACAGACTGTGAGATTTGAATCACTCAATTGGCCTTTCAGGTTTTCAGCATGAAGTGATTTAAAAGTTTCTTTATATAATTGCAGTACAAAGGCATCCACTTAATCTACATCCATTTTGAGTGTTTTGTATTAAATTCCCCTTAAAGAATTGGTTTAAAATGTGTCTTTTTCCATAAGAGCATAATGGGCAATTCAGTTTACTGGAAAAGACACACAGATGAAGACCATCCTTATTCTGAGAAAAACACCCCACTGAAACTGTCACCTACAACTGTTCTGCAGCAGCTATTTACTGCACAGCAATTTTGGTCTTAAAGTTTGCACTTCCTTCATTCACTATAAATAGTGCAATTCAGTGTACAGAGTGAAAATGCAATTTATTACACAACAATTTTGGATGTAAGCTATATATATGAATGTATGTATGTACAGTATATATATCTATACACACACACATACACACACAAATGTACAAATATTCATTCATTACTTCATTAATATAGGTTATTAATTTTAATTCTATTTCTATTCTATATTTTCATCTAAACAAACAAACACACAAACTAATTAATTAAGCCATTACAAATAATGCGATTTCAAAAATACAGAATAATTTTTTTTTCAAAAGTAAAACTTTCATTTTAATTACTGAATTTTTTTTAATTACTGAAAAATTACTGCTGGAGGAAGGCAAACTCTGGATGAATCAGGCCCCATTATCAAAGACCTCAATTATAATAACCTGAAATGAAAATGAAAGTCGTGGGCTGTATACACGTTTGCATTTAGCTTTTTAAGGGTGTAATGGTTTTGTAAATTGCTAAATCATTGGATCAGCATTTAATCATTATATTATTTGTTTATTTTTGTTCGATTTCTGTCTATCGTTATTTAATATAAAGTATTTTCATCTATTTAAAGAATAAATACATAACTGCAGCCATCAAATGTAATGCAATATTAAAAATTATTATAAGTCACTGTTAATTTCAACATTTACTAAACGACATTTTTTAAAACCAAAATTGTTATATATGTCAACATTAATTTGTTAATATTAATTCACTAACATGAATAAACAATAAACAATTTTATTTTTACTAACTTACATTAACAATGATAAATAATTGCTTTAAAATATATATATATATGTGACCCTGGACCACAAAACCAGTCTTAAGTCGCTGGGAAATATTTGTAGCAATAGCCAAAAATACACTGCATGGGTCAAAATGATCCATTTTATGCCAAAAATCATTAGGATATTAAGTAAAGATCATGTTCCATGAAGATATTTAGTGAATTTCCTACCGTAAATATATCAAAACTTAATTTTTGATCAGTAATATGCATAGCTGAGAACTTCATTTAGACAACTTTAAAGGTGATTTTCTCAGTATTTAGATTTTTTTTGCACCCTCAGAATAGTTGTATCTCGGCCAAATATTGTCCTATCCTAACAAACCATACATCAATAGAAAAAATTATTTATTCCGTTTTCAGATGATGTAGAAATCTAAAGTTAAAAAAATTGACACTTATGACATGGTTTTGTGGTCCAGGGTCACATACAGGCTAGGCCTATTAGCTCATGTTAGCTAATGCATTTACAAATTTAAACAAATTGGACCTTATTGCAAAGTGTTTCCCTGATTTAATTATGTAAATATTTGTATACTCCTTTCGCTTTATATTTATTTAGGAGTTATTCATTATATCTCCGCAGTGGTCTAGTCTCCAGCTCAGCCGCACCAACAGAGGTCGCCAGTTAAACCAGCTGCGCTTTCTTTCACAGCGCGCTCATTCTCTGCGCATGCGCACTCGCCGCGCGTCTCTTCCCTCCCCGCAGGATCAAACCGCTGCTTGTCCGCGCCGCCAAAACGCCGAGCCGACAATGGCACAACTGGTGGGACCTCTCCGCAAAGAGCTCGCCGACTCCCTGTCCTCCTGCCGGGTGCTGGTGGTCGGCGCGGGAGGCATCGGCTGCGAGCTCCTGAAAAACCTGGTGCTCACCGGCTTTAAGAATATAGAAGTGGTAAGTTGCAGGAAGGCGGACTCTCTTTGTGCTGCATGAATCAGGCCCCATTATCACTGATCTTCACTTATAACATCCTGAAATGAAAATGAGAGTCGTGGCTTGTACGCATTACTCGTTACAATTTTTAAAGTTTTTAAAGAACGCAATGCTTTTCGTCCCATTGTAAACATATAAACCAGCCCTTTTCTTTCGCGACATGTTCTGTGCGATACAATGTCCCTTGAAAACATTGACCAATGTGGCCACACTTAACCTCTAATTACCGTAGTAGTTATGCTTCTGCGAAATAGGTGCGTTTTCGAAAAGATTATTTTAAAATTGATATTCTAAACCTGATATCAGACTAAGATTATATTTAATTTTGATAAAACAGCATCTTGCCGTCGTCTCCAAATGTAATGTTTGTTGTGATACAGCTTCTATGTCTATGCTAAAGTAACAGGATTGATATTATTATAGTTATAGCCAGTATTAACCTTGAACACAAGGTTATGAAACTACAAGCTGTTTATTAGCAGGACAAATTAATGCAGGTATTTCTACATATAGGCTATACAGTTTTCAATAAACAGTTGTTAAAGTCAGTGTACGAAATCTTGGTAACAGGTTTGAGGTAAGATTGTAATCGGACAAATGTAAGAAGCAGGAAGTGATAAAACACTCACTCAATTGATATTGAAGCATTTATGATCTGCAAAGGTAATGTTGTGATGATTATCTGTGTTTTTATTTATGCAATTAAGTGTTACAATGGCACACAACCGACTTTTTTAGGGTGTTCTATAATGGCTTTAAAATGCATGGTTAAAATAAATATAATTTAAGTAATACATCTGAGAACTATATTAAACTACAGAATTTGGAAAATGCTAAATTGGCAATTGATTTTTAGTTACTGAATAATGAGTTATGCGAATAAAATAAACATATTATTACAACATTTTATGCCGTTTTAGTTTTGAAGAGATTTTCTTCTTCTTTGATTATCCTCTCATAGAGTTTTGTTTTTTTTGTATCCTCATTTCAGATTGACCTGGACACCATTGATGTCAGCAACCTTAACAGACAGTTCCTGTTTCAGAAGAAACATGTTGGAAAGTCTAAAGCTCAGGTAAATGCTATAACTGACTTCAACATGTGTAAACTCCTTTATCTCTGAAGCATGTTTTATTAGATTGTGTTGGTTTTAACCGTGTGAGATTTTTTTCAGTTAACTCTTTTGAAGAGATTTTTAACAGAGTTAAGCCAGATAAAGTTTTAGAGTTTTTAGTGAAAATAAATTAAAAGCCTATTATAATTTGTTATATAATTTTTCTAGCCACAGAAGATGGCGTGGCATTAAACACAAACAAACTTCAACATGTGATTTAGAAATCTGCATCAGACATTGACTTATTAGTGTGTTTCAGGTTGCCAAGGAGAGCGTGCTACGGTTTTGCCCATCTGCGAACATCACTGCCTACCATGACAGCATCATGAAGTGAGTCCAGTTACATTATTACCAAGATAAAGACGTAGCGTATGAACATTTGATAGTGCATTTCAAAAGACAATTTGTCTGTGGATACTATATAAAGCACTAATTAAAGGTCAAAAATTTGAAATTTTTCTTTGTGCTTTGCAGCCCAGATTACAACGTGGAATTCTTCCGAAATTTCCAGCTTGTCATGAATGCTTTGGACAACAGAGGTATGCATTTTTCAGCAGACTTTGGAAGAAGGAACACTACCTTTTTAAACTATCCATCTAAATGTGTCTTTTCTGTTGTCCTTGCAGCGGCCAGGAATCATGTAAACAGAATGTGTTTGGCTGCTGACATTCCCCTCATTGAGAGTGGCACAGCTGGCTATCTGGGACAAGTCACGGTTATCAAGAAGGCAAAGCTCTTCGCTTAAATCAACAACTTTTGTTTGGCACATGTTGCTGTATTCATCTCAAAGTCACACTGTTGGCATTCACATTTTGTAAATTTCCAAATTCCAGGGTCAGACGGAGTGCTACGAGTGCCAGCCTAAACCCACTCAGAAAACCTTCCCAGGTTGCACCATTCGCAACACGCCCTCAGAACCCATTCACTGCATCGTGTGGGCCAAATATCTCTTCAAGTAAGTTTTCTACACTAATACGTCTCCTTGAATGTAGTTAAACTTGGCTTAGTTCTGAAATTGTCATTTATATTGTTTTCCATGTTCAAGGATGTCGTATCGTTTAAAATTTGAATGCACTTTGCACTAACAATACTGTATGTAAGGGAAAATTCATAGGTGTGAATTAATGACAGTGTGCATGTGAATTACTTGTGTCTGTGCAGCGTCTTTGGAAACATTACCACATTGTTGTAGCCTTTTAGTATGCTATCGCTATTTTATTAATAAATATTGTTTTGGTAACATTGACCATTTCTGTGCTCCTGAATGTGTGCAGAATTATTAGGCAAGTTGATATTCTGGTCATATTTTTTTTCCAAGAACATTTTACCAATTCCAAACCACATCAATCTTAATAACTACTATCAATTTTGTATTTAATCATTTATAAGTGATATATAATTGCCCATGAAGGCTGAAAGTTAAAAACTCCTTATTTCAGGTGTGCTGAATTATTAGGCAGGTTTTCTTTTACAGATAAAATGAGCCAAAAATTAGATTGAACTCAAGAATAAAAGTAAAACAATTATTAAATGCCCATGAGAAGGATGCAATACTAATGCAATAATAGAATTAGCAAAGTTAAGGCATGACCACTGGGCAGCGAAATGCTCATTGAAATGGTCAGCACGGTCAGAAAAAACAGGTGGAGAGGAAAAGACACGTTAACTGCAAAAGAATTAAGAATTAATGTCTAGAATTAGCTGTGAAACCATCAGGAACCATTTAGTCTCCAGCACCACCATTTTCCAGAACTGCAACCTTCCTGGAGTCTCCAGAAGTGGAGTGTGTCAGGTTCTCAGAGACTTTGCTTGGGTAAAAAAATATTTTAAATGACTCTCACTTAATAAGAATAACATGCTGAAGTGTTGTGAAATACGTTTTAGGAGCTCATTTTTAATCAATCCTGCAAGACAGACTTTTCAGGATAGGAGATGAGCTAAAATGAGCTCCCAAAACTTAATGCCAGATTCTGGAAGATAAATTCTTCAAACCGTGGCACAAGAGGATGTGATGCTGGTCCTTCAAGAGTCACTCTCAACTTATCTGTCCATAAAGCATATACAAAATCAGTCTTCATGTATTTCACATCACTTCAGCATGTTATTCTTATTAAGTGAGGGCCATTTTAAAGAATTTTTTACCCAAGCAAAGTCTCTGAGAACCTGACACATTGCACTTCTGGAGACTCCAGCAAGATTGCAGTTCTGGAAAATGGTGGTGCTGGAGACTAAACGATTCCTGATGGTTTCACAGCTAATTCTTCACCTTAATTCTTAATTCTTTTGCAGTTAACGTGTCTTTTCCTCTCCACCTGTTTTTTCTGACCGTGCTGACCATTTCAATGAGCATTTCGCTGCCCAGTGGTCATGCCTTAACTTTGCTAATTCTATTATTGCATTAGTATTGCATCCTTCTCATGGGCATTTAATAATTGTTTTACTTTTATTCTTGAGTTCAATCTAATTTTTGGCTCATTTTATCTGTAAAAGAAAACCTGCCTAATAATTCAGCACACCTGAAATAAGGAGTTTTTAACTTTCAGCCTTCATGGGCAATTATATATCACTTATAAATGATTAAATACAAAATTGATAGTAGTTATTAAGATTGATGTGGTTTGGAATTGGTAAAATGTTCTTGGAAAAAAAATATGACCAGAATATCAACTTGCCTAATAATTCTGCACACACTGTAGTATAGAACAGTGATTAAACTGACAAGTCTTTCTTGCAAAATACACATCAAAACTACAGGTGGTCGAACCTTTACCACCATGGTGGTGGAAAACTGCCACCGTCGCAGTGCTAGTCTAATCACAGTGACTAAACTAGGACCCAATGAAATGTTTACTTTTTCCCAAATTCTGTTTTTATTTTTTCCTTAAATTGAGTTTTCTGTTTTAATTTTTCAGAATTCTGTTTGACTTTAAGCTTTAATAATCAAAAAGGATGCGTAATCAATTAAATGTCTGTTTTAATTTTCCTAGATTCCTTGTTTTATGATTTAATACAGATTTATCAAAAACGTGTTCATAATATTAAAAAATAAGAACAAATTATAACATTTTCTTTCTGAGATTTACAGTTTAAATGAAAACACGAAATATTGTGTGGTTTTTCTTAAAAGAATGTTTTAATAAACTATTAATGTTATTGTTAGGGCTGGGCGATAAGGCAAAAAAAAGAATTTTTATTTTTCAAAACGTTTGATCAGTTCTCTTTTTTTTTTTCTTTTTTAATACGATTTTTAACTAGTCAACTTGTAAAGGTAACTACAACATGATTCAAGTAACTTTTTATTGGCTAACCCTGGATATTGTTAGTATTACTTTGAGAAGTACTTTCTGCTGTACGATAGTGTAAAACATTTTCGGTCATTATTTCTGCACAGCATTTTTATTTTGGTGGGTTGTAATAAAGAACTTTGAGTTTCTCTGCCTCTTTGATGATAGTTATCAAATGAAATGGTTTATAAATGCGATTAGCTTGATTTTGAGAGCTAATTTAATTATTGTCCTCTGCTGACATGTCATATTGAATTGCCTCCGTAGTCAGCTTTTTGGCGAGGAGGATGCGGATCAGGAGGTATCGCCCGACACAGCTGACCCTGAGGCTGCTTGTGAGTATTCACACATTTACAACAACTTATTACTAATTCAGTGACATTATTTAAAGGTGCCATAGAATGGAAAACTGTATTTACCTTGGCGTAGTTGAATAACGGTTCTGTACATGGAAATGGCACACCATGAGCCTCAAACACCATTGTTTCCTCCTTATGTAAATCTCATGAATAAAAAAGACCACTGAAAAATAGGCGAATCAGAACATAACACAGACTGTGATGTAACAGTCACGCCCACAACATTTGCATATACCTGCCCATGTTCTAGGCCAGCTGAACCATCAGAAGTTCTGCAGGTATTGTGAAAAAAAACAAGCGAGGACAACAGCGAAAATAGCAGATCATGGAAATAAATGTTATGTTCCAGGCATTGCAGGGGATCTGAAGTGCAGGGATGGGTTGGTGTCTGTATTCAGAAAGGCACAGAAAGCAAATAACACGTTCTAATAAAATAACGCGAGACACTAAAGGGACATGGTTAGCTCCTTGCTATGGGTAGCCTGTTACATTACAGTACAAAAGATTTCACTTACCACATAAACAGAGTAAGGAGAGATGAGGATGATGGCGAATGATTTACAGATCCTGAGCATCACTGACAAGCATCTGATCTTGTAAAATGTGTGGCAAGTACTGGCGCTCCATAGTATAAACAGAGTTTGTGCAATTTAATTTACTGTATAATTACCCAATGATATAACTGCGCGAAAAAGTATTGAAATATATATTTTCCCTGTGTTTCCTTCTGTAAGCTACTGAAATGAGCCGCACTGTGAAACAGCCAATCAGAGCAGAGCTCAACATTATTATTCATGACCCGTCCAAATAAGCCAGTAACAGACCGTTTCATTCTAGGGAGAAATCCTAGGGTTGTAAATGGACAAGTAAAACTGTTTCTGGAGAATTTTTGCCCTTACCTAAGCCACATACCTTCTATGTAGATATCAGAGAACAATTTAAAATATTGTATCAATGCATTCTATGGCACCTTTAAGGAGCTTGGATGAAAAATGCATGTGTGATTTGGTTTATCAACGGCGTAAACTACCTTTTATTTATGAATGGAATTGTGTTCTGTCAAGTATATACTGCAAGTTTGAATTGGGACCTTTTGATGACAACATCTTTCTGGGCTGTTTATTGACTACAGGGAACCCCGCAGATGCAGCAGCCCGAGCTACCGCCTCCGATCAGGATGGAGACATCAAGCGAGTGTCTACTAAAGAGTGGGCTCGGTCCACAGGTTACGATCCTGTTAAACTCTTCAACAAGGTGCAAGTTCTGTTACATTACTTCATTACCCAGGCTGTTCTTTTAGAAATAGTCTAAAAGTGATCATCTTGTGCTCCCTTTCAGCTTTTTAAAGATGACATCATGTATCTGTTGACCATGGATAAGTTGTGGAAAAAGAGAAAAGCCCCATTACCTCTAGACTGGACTGAAATCCAGCAGATTGGTGTGTATTTGTTCTGGGATTGTCTAGTTATATAAACAAATATAAGTAATTCTGTTTAAAGGACATGTTAATGAGGCTGTGTTTTTTGTGTGTGTAAGAATCTTCTCAGGAGGAGGCCTGTGGCACAGGTCTGAAGGACCAGCAGGTGTTGGGTGTTCAGGGTTATGCTCAGCTCTTCCACCGCAGTGTAGAAACACTCCGATCTCAGCTGATAGAGAAGGGAGAGGGTGCAGAGCTAGTCTGGGACAAGGTGAGAACTCAAGAGACAAGCAATGTCCGATATACAGTTTATACAGTGGTGGCCAAAATTGTTAGAACACTTAGCATATTTAAGAGGTTTCAGTTGTTTTTGTTGAATTGGCCATTACAATATTCATGAAATGAACTATTGCCGGAACTACCTGCGACGGAAGGAATCTGTTGGAATATTGAAAATGATGGACTGGACCCCTCAAAGTCCGGACCTCAACCCCATCGAGCAAATTTGGGGCGAGTTGGAAAATAACAGACTGGACAGATCTATTGTGCCTTTCAAAGGCTTGAGTTGCAGAAGGCATGGGATAACATTAGTGTTGAATTTATCAGGAAATATATTGACACAGAGAGAGATGTGCTGCTGTAATTGTAAAATGTGGACAAACCAAATATTAAAAGTTAAAAGTGGATAAAAACAGTACGACTCACTTCATCTGATATTTGTTGTGCTCATCGCAACCATCTGCATGTTTCATGAACATTATGAAATGAAATCAGGTCAATATTTCCAGATCTGTCAGGTGTTCTAACAATTTTGGCCACCACTGTACCTTCATTTTGTCTCATACTGTAATTAATGTAATTAATATAATAATTTTTAATTGGTACCTATTTAGCAAGGACACATTGAGAAAGTGGCAAAGACATTTCTAATGTTACAAATGATTTCTATTTAAAATAATTGCAGTTCTTTTGAAATTTCTATTCATCAAAAAATTTTGGGGGGGAAAGTAGAGAAAAAAATATTGATGTTCAGTGTGAACTCACTTTATTTGTGCTGTTGATTTCAGGATGATCCTCCAGCCATGGACTTTGTAACAGCAGCCGCAAACTTGCGTATGAACGTCTTCAGCATGAACATGAAAAGCCGCTTTGATGTCAAATGTAAGTGTTTGGATGACTGCATTGCCTTGACTTAAATGATTCAAAATGATCTTTTTAGCTGGTGTTTAACAGTATTAGCTAAAATTATATAAACCGTATTTTCTGCCATTTTTGGCTTAACATTTTTTTTTTAATGGTTTATTTACCAAGAACTCAACTTCAAGTTGTCAGTGTGTTATAGCCTTGACTTTAAAACAAATAAACAACATACAGTACTTCATAATCAATTGTTTCAATAAAAAAGTTGGTTCTGAATTGAATGGCTTTAAACTGTTGCCTTCTCATCCAGCCATGGCAGGGAACATCATTCCAGCAATAGCCACCACTAATGCCGTCATTGCTGGTCTCATTGTTCTGGAGGCACTGAAGATTCTCAACTCTGACTTCGACCAGTGTCGCACGGTAAACTTGCGGTGTTACTCCTTTGATGTTTTGAAACCCAAATTGCGTCATGTCCTGTCTAATCTAACACCTCTTTGCATTTGTTTTTCTCACTTGGTTTAAGATAATTACATCTCAGCAGTACTGTTTTTGAAAGTCTTGTTAAGTGGTATAGGTGGGAGTTATAGGGCTTATCCAGATACTTTGCACTTGTGGTCTTGGCACTTGTCTACTTACATGACACATTTCCTGTATTTGGCCCAAGTGTTCAAGTGAGCATGAAGACCACAAGAGTGTGTAGGAATTCAAATTACTGGATGGGACACACCTATAGTGTTATAAAAATGCAACCAATAAAATGTTCAACACTTTATTTTACTACCAAATTAATCTAATTATGAATATTTGATGTACATTGGAAAGGTTTGGCAACATCTCGCAAGATATCGGCAAAAACTCTTACGATTTATTTCCAGAATATGATGCATGATGGGATACACTTAGCCTTGAATACCTCTTTGGAGCGGTATTGGGGATAGTGGATTTAGTATGCATTAAGGGCACTGTGCTTTCTTAAGACCTGAGACAGTAGCCACGTTTCCATTACAGATCTGTGCAAAACGTTTGCGATATTTTATAAACACAGATAAAAAAAATCGATTGCAAATTGACTGCGTTGCTATTTACCGATGTTTGTGACTAAAACATAATTTTTCCTCTCGCCGTTAGTCATGGCGATGGCTGTTAGTGGGTTTATGTATATTGCAGCCACCGCACTAGCCATTCATTTTAATCGAAGGGGACGTAGGAATGTATCTTCAGTAAAGAAGCACAGAGAGTCACTTCTGGGACACTTCTTAAATGTTCCTCGGCGCAGCTGATTTAAAAACTCAATCATTGACTAGAGTGGCTGTGATCCATGCCGGTGGCCGTGTTGGAGCCGTAATGCAATGTAATTAGTCTACATTAATGGCAAAGAAAGCAAGGAAAAAAGTTTTTTTTTGAGGTTATAGTACATTAAAGAATGATCATGTGACTTGTGTATGCCAGGTGACCTGTTAATGTAGTTTCCATTGTAGTTTTGCGATCTGTTCCTTTTTGAATTGCCTGGAAAACCACCTCATGCAAGCGTAAAAACTTTTTTGTGATTATATGGCAGTTTTTGAGAAAGTGGTGTGTTACTATTGGGCATATTTTAAATTCACATCTTCAGTTTGCGCAATTTGAAGGTAAACGTGGCTACTCTTGCACACTTACTTCCACATGCCTATGGCCCATAGCCTTATTCCTATGTTGTTGTGTTTTTTTTTTCTTTTAAAGATCTTCCTGAATAAGCAGCCAAATCCCAGGAAAAAGCTTCTCGTACCGTGTGCACTGGACCGCCCCAATCCCAACTGTTACGTGTGTGCCAGCAAACCTGAGGTCACAGTCAAACTTAATGTGCACAAGACCATTGTGGTAGCTCTTCAAGACAAGGTACCAGTAATTTATTTCAGTCCAAAAGCCTTGATCTTTGTGTGATCTCCAAGAGATTCAAGTCTGGATCTGAACGTTTGAGTGTTCATTTATGGTGTTGCTTTTTCAGATACTGAAGGAGAAGTTTGGCATGGTGGCACCAGATGTGCAAATTGAGGATGGAAAAGGAACGATCCTCATCTCTTCAGAGGAAGGAGAGACTGAAGGTGTGAATTAAGTTAGCCTCTAGAGGGCGTCTTTCTCTACTATAACATCCTCTGAGCTTTGTTTTAATATGTTGGTCTCTCTGTTTTTCTGCAGCAAACAATAACAAGTTTTTGTCCGACTTTGGGATTCGGAATGGGAGCCGTCTACAAGCAGATGATTTCCTACAGGATTACACTCTTCTAGTCAATGTAATTCACAGGTCAGTGTGGCTTCATTTAGCTAAGAGGATGATACTTTGGGTTTCTTAAATATTAAAATGCATCTTGCATTTTTTGCAGTGAGGAATTGGAAAAGGATGTCGAGTTTGAAGTAGTGGGTGATGCCCCAGATAAGGCACCTGCACCAAGTGCCCCAGAAGAAGGGAAAAACATTGCCAACGGTAACAAAGATTCTGCCCAACCGTCTACCTCATCTAAAGGTAAGAACAACATGTATTGCCTGCAAAACATCAGTCTGTAAAAAAAATAGTTCACCTTAAAATTGTAAATGAGCAGCTTTGACATTCTGGCTAAACATGTCATTTTATATTTTACGGGTGAGAAGGTTTCTTTGCATTTGAGTAATGTACTTTTCTCGTGTTTACAGCAGCTGCAGAGGACGATGACGTCCTTATCGTAGACTCCGACGAAGAGCCGTCCTCAAGCACCATGGAAGCTTCCCAGGAGTCTAGTAACCGCAAGAGAAAGCATCATGACGCTGATACGGATGATGCTGCGTCTAAGCGTAAACGCCTCGACCAGCAGCAGGCCGATGATGATGAAGACATCATCGCTCTAGACTAGCATCATTCACAAGATTTCACCTGCCCACAATAGAGGATTTTCCTCCAGTTGAATTTTTGTACGGTTTCTCTTACCAATATGTAAATATATCTGTACAATATGGTTCAAGCTCAACGGATGTCGTCTTTTCCTTCTGTCCTTTGTTTTTTGGGAACAGAAAACGGCTGAGTTATGAACTACACTCGG
Organism: Onychostoma macrolepis; assembly: GCF_012432095.1. Lineage (NCBI taxonomy): Eukaryota > Metazoa > Chordata > Actinopteri > Cypriniformes > Cyprinidae > Onychostoma > Onychostoma macrolepis. The sequence continues at coordinate 9,323,648 of NC_081179.1, read as the reverse complement.
TTAGGTTTTCCTCAAGATGGATAAAATGCTTTTCAACTTTGTATTTTTTACAATGCGTGTGTCCTCGTATTTTGCAGTGGTTTCGAAAGGCTGACAAATGTGCTCACGGTATTTTGATGCATTTTTTTTCATCTTAAACCATATTCCATATTTATTACAGGTTGTTTTTGTTGGCAACCTTAGTAATATTTCTGATCACCAAATCATTTTACAGTAACCATGTTATTACTGTATGATGGCTGGTATGTCCTCTGTTGCATTGCTTTAGAACCACAATGAAAAATATTGTGACTTCCTTTTTTAAGAAAATACACTTAGACAACTATTTACATCTTTGTGTTTCATTCTTATAATTTTAGTCTTTACTTTGGAGGTCATAAATGAGCCCATTCCTCATTTACTGACCAAACTGAGCCGCTGAATAAACTAGGGCATCATCTCATTTAACGTTTATTTACAATGAAAGCGTGGTCTTGAAAGGGTACAATGTCCTAATTGCACTTTGTTTACATTAGAATGTTTGACGTAAGAACAGTCTGTTTTCACTTGTTACTCACGCAGATGCCAGAGTCCACCGTTCACGAGGTATTTGTTGTCAGTAGGGTTCATCTAAGATGCTACATGACACGTTAACCCTTCCCCTAGTTGGCACGTAAACTGAGATGCAAAAGTTTTTGTCATTAGTTGCAAATTTTGCAGGCGATTGTCAACAGTTTATTTGGTCAAGATACTTTTATTTATTTTATTTTTTTTCAGTGTGATATGAGCAAATACTATGTTTGCATTGCAGAAAGGTCTTCTACAGACAAGGAATTAATAACATCTCGTGTCCATTCGGAGCAATTTTCGTTATATAGAAAATATTCGTTAGAAAATATATGCGTCTCGGCGCTTACAATGAATGGCCGTTGAGTGGTTGTACGCTGGTTTTTGAGATTCATTATTATGGGATTGTGTGCACTCCATAGTGTCCACTATGGTTTCGGTCACTACCACAAATGTCTGTCCCCTTAAATTGTAAACTGTGGGTCGTTTTTTCTTTTTTCTTTCATGAATCGTTTCACACAACCGGTTTTGTTCTATATTCACTTTTCGCACAATTCAAACTCACTGATAAGTCTTTATTAAGACGTGTTTTCCACTACTAGTTTTTTTTTTTCTGTTAAAAAAATAATAAACAGCAATTTGTTACACACACACACACACACACACACACATATATTTGTTGTTTTTCTTCCGATAGGTTTTATTAGCCTAATTGTGTTTTTATGTAGGCCTAATCATCTATCCCGGTTCATTTTGTCAAAAACTTAATTTAGAGCCTAAATGTAATTTGCATTTACAATAAATTATATTAAAATCATTTACATCACTCAGTGGGAAACTAACACGTTTTAATAAAATGCAATTTTATCGGTTATGTGAAAAAAATATTGCCCATATTTATATATTATATAAACTGGGTAATAATGGCGACAATTTTGTAAAAAATATAATAATTATATATATATATATATATATTTGTGTGTGTATACAAACATATATATAGATATAATATTTTCCACTAAATAATGGTCACCATTATTACTCAGTTTACATATATAAATAGGTAATAATAATATTGTAAATACGGTAAATTCCCTAAATAAGTCTTGAACGTGACATAACCATCCTCGTGTCCTGTCTCGTCCCTCCTCTGCATATAATTAAGTCCTAACGCCCCTCAGTGGATGAAGCTGATTGGATTGAGGCTCGACCCTCTCACTGGACATAGTCCTCCATTTTATCTCTCTTTTACTGGGATATTTACATGCGCGTCGTTTTCGTCCTGCTGTCTTGACTACAAACAAAAGCTGGGAGTTTCGTAAGACCCACACAATTGGAAACACCTAGATCTCAGTTCGGAGTTTGGTGGGTGTTGTTAACCAGCCCTTTGCCTTCATCCGCCAATCAGTAGGGCGCGAGAGCAAGTTGGGTGTTGTTGGCACAAGTTGGGCACGAGAGCGCACGCGAAAGGACAATATTTCACAAGCCGTGGCGTGACGCCTACGATTAATCAAGCTTTGAGTTTTAATTCGAGTCTTAAGTCAGGCAGGTTTTAGTCCAATATAATTCATTTGTAGGTTATTAAAATAAACGGCAAACATCATGGTGACACTGACAGCGATCGTCGCGCCTCTCGGTCGGCAGATCCACAGGCATCTGGTGAAGCATGTCAGAAGCCAGCGCTGGACACCGTCTCGGGCATGTAACTTGTCTGCATGCTCCAGCAAATTAGTTTTCAGTCAAGGTTAGTACATTTTTTGCTTTGTGTCATGATAGAAATCCCACCACCTTGTTTTGGTGAGTGGCCTTTTTGTTGGACCATTTGTGCACTATTTACACCCCCAGGGTTTATTACAGATGTTGTAATGTCCTTTATGAGTGGGTTGATGATTATACGGTCACAGTATGTGTGTTTATTATCAGCGAAACTCCTTCCTGAATGACTTCCGGGTTTTGCGTGAAATGGAATGTTTACATGAAACACGGCGGAAAATGATCATTGCATTGAATGTTTCAGGAGCTGCAGTAGTTTATGTTTTGGTGGTAAATAAACCTTGAGTGTTATCATTAAGGATGTATGTAATAACCCCATCCGTTTATGGGATTTATATGTTTTCGTGCTTTATATGTTTCACATGTCACTGGTTTTCCACAAGCCCCGCCCATAATAGATATGGGCCATGTTTATGATCTCTTGAAAACATTCATTGAAAACGGCCTTGAAGATGCAATATAAGTCACATGAGACAGAGTATATTTCATTAAAGGAAAAATAAAACCCTTTCTCCCTTCATGAGCGCTTTTTAAAAGAAAGAAACTGAATTTTATCCTTTTTTTTATTTTTTTAGTATGAGTGTGTCGTTTGTTGATTAGTTACTGATAATCAAACCAAGCAGATAAAGAAATTTAAATGGGGTACAAGATAGGGCCTAAAACTTTTAAAATGTAAAGTACTTGTCTTGCCTTTTTAATACATTAAATACATAGTAAATGTACAATGGCAATTTTTTTTTGTTTTGTAAGAATTAGTGGGTAACATTCGTTGTAAGCGTAGGCCTTATTGTTTAAGCCTCACATTGAAAGCCACATAAAAGCAAAGGACAATTAAACCTTATTAAGTAAAGGTTACATTCAATTAACCTATTTGTCAAAACGAGTAAACATTAACAAAGGAACAAATAAAATAATTTCAGTGAATGTGGTCAGTCAGCTATGGTTTTGGGATAGAAAATAACAGAGTAAACATCCCAAATCAAGTTTATTACAAAAGTTGGACATTCAATCAAAGAATAAGCTTAAATGAGTATGTCTTTTGATATTTTATAACAGAGTTATAGTTAGAAGAACCCATGCGGTGTTTGCTTTCCATAAAATGGGTCAGCGCGGTTGTAATCCCTCTTTGCTAGACCACTTAAATGGCTGACAGGAATTATAGTAAAGGCCATTTTAATCTCATGAAAGGTAGTTGGTCACATTCTCTGGCTGTTTTAATTCAACTCCTTTTGTAGAATCTAGAGCATGTGACCACAATCTAAGCAGTTATTGTGTAAGACGAGCTTCTTGCGGTATAAAGGAGCTCTTACATGTTTGCTCAAGGATCGCCTATAACATTCTCAAGGGAATGTCTATTCATAAAGGTGGCATAAAACTCTGCTGACCGTCTTCCTGTTGAGCTGTACAGTCAGATTTTCCTTGACATTCCACATGTCAGAGTTTTTTTTTTTTTCTTTGTTTTTTTTGAATCATCGAGTCACAGAAGGAAGCATATTTTCTTCTCGACTTTCACTTCTCTTATACACTCCAGAAGGACGGCTCGTCGGCTTTTTGCTGCTTTTTTCCTGTTTGGATTTTAAGCATTTAATTTTCAGAACAAATGTGTAACTCAACGCATGAGGCTGCTCTTTGTGCCATAAAATGTAGGTTTATGTGTTCTGTCTGTCTGTCTATCTAGTATGTATTCTGTGTGTTTTGATAAGGAATATAGGTGTGTTTTTCTTTTGCTGTTTTTGTCATATTGGTTGTAAATGTTGTATTTTTATATATATTTTAGACTTTATTTAAAAAGCTGGCGTTCTGCCTACTTAGCATTTTGGGGCATCATGCTTGCATTTACACATTTTTGAGGGCCGAAATGCTGCCTAGATGATAGGTTTTAAACACAGACCTAGTTTTATTTGTTTCCTTATCCTGACTTGTAATTTTCTTCCCAGTGCATCCGATGTGGCAGGAGCCACTGTCCATTCCTGGTGGAGATCGCCAGTCGCCTATTGACATTGTGGTGCGTAAAAGCATGTTTGATCCACAACTCAGACCTCTGAAGGTACAATATGACCCAAGGACCTGCCAGCAGATCTGGAATAATGGCTACTCTTTTCTGGTCGAGTATGACGACACCACTGACAAATCCAGTAAGTTACCTTCATTGTCTTAATACCAAAAAAACCCAAATCATCCATAGTTGTGACAAAAATTATTCTGAAAGAAGAAGATCCCATATTAACTGATTCTGGTTTTACAATAGTAAAACATGGAACTGTATTACTTTGGTGGAGACTCTGCTTACTGAGTATGGTACATTTTTGTAAGGAAAAATAATGTTTATGTTAACTTTGTCCAAGTAGGAATTTCCAATGGTTTTAACTGTGTTACCAAGAACACAACAAAAACATTTAGTTTTTAATTGTATTATTGTCTAATAACTCTGCCTGAAATGAACAAATAAGCTGTTCTGTGGTTTGAGAGAACTGTAAACTCACATGAATCTCTTTTAGCTCTGAAAGGAGGACCTCTGGAGGATCAGTTCAGACTGTGTCAGTTTCATTTTCACTGGGGGGAGAACAACGCCTGGGGCTCTGAACACTCCATAGACCGCCGCCTTTACGCTGCTGAGGTATTTTTAGTACTTATGTAACAATGAAGAACACAAAATCTTTCCTTTACTTAGTTAGTCATCTTTTTGAGCCATCTGTATGTCGTTTTTTATTATAAGGAAGTATTTCTCTCTTGCGACACAGACAGAGCTTCTCTATAACAGAGGGTGGAGACTTTACTATTAGGAACAACCTGCTATTTCTATTGTAAGATAGTCACCTCGTTGAATATGTGGCACTAACCCAAGACAAGTACACTGTACTGCTTTAACTCAGAGCCATTTACATAAGGAGACATGTGTGAGAGACTGTACTCTGCCAAAATTGCCTTTGTTAGTGCTGGTGAGAATGTGACCTTTTTATGCTCTCAACACCCCTTTAGCTCTACTGATTTGTCTCTCAGTGTGTGTGTGTATGTAACATCTCAAATTTCAGTCCTGTAAATGTATCCTGTATTGCATAAAGTGGTTTCATTCCCACCTCCTTGGTTAAATCTAATCGTTCCAGAATGAATGGAGTTCTGTCCATTTGTACGGGTGTTGGTTTAAACCATTGCGGTACGTCAAAAGCACAAAACCTAGCTATATTCAACTGCAGGATTGTGTAACAGGATGAACAACTGTAGTAACCTGAACCATATGAAAGGCATTATGGGAAATGTGCTCATTAGTTTCATTCATATCGGCATGGGTGTGTATCTTTTCTCTGTCTTCACAGCTCCATCTTGTTCACTGGAACTCAGACAAGTACAGTTTGTTTGAGGAGGCTGTTATTGAGGAGAATGGACTAGCTGTTATCGCGGTCTTTCTGAAGGTACTGATGTGTGTCATTTTTATCAAACTTCTTTTTCCTAGATCTTTAAGCTTGAAAGGCTTTTTGCTAAAAAAAGTACATTTGATTTGTGTTTCTCACAGATTGGAAAGAGACACGAGGGTTTGCAGAAACTGGTGGATGCCTTGCCTGCGGTCAGGCACAAGGTAAGGCATTAAATATTAAGTTTTGTACACACTGAGCTTCGGCTTTGTTGTGAGATTAGGAACCTCAGAGCGTGATGTTTTGGAAACAGTGGGATGAGGGATAAACTTGTTGCATACATTTTGTTTTACAATTTCACAGTATGTAACATTCTCATCCTTTTCCATCCAGGATAGCGTGGTAGAGTTCACCAAGTTTGACCCTGCATGTCTCCTCCCGGAGAACATCGATGACTATTGGACATATGCAGGTTCTCTGACCACTCCTCCTCTTACTGAGGCAGTGACATGGATTGTGATGAAACAGCACATTGAAGTCAGTCATGATCAGGTAGGAGGCTGATATGTTTGAGGAATGTGAGAAAGAAAATTAAGGGGATGTTTTTCCCTGATAGCTAATTTAACAGTAAAACTGGCCAACTGATCTTATTAGAATAGCTTAGCTTTTTCCATATTCCTATTTGATAGCTTGTTTAAACGTTTCCTCCTGTATTTTTTTTTTTTCTTTCTTTCTTTCTTTCTTTCTTTCTTTCGTAAGTCAACACAATTGCTGCTATTGCATTCTCCGGGTACATATCTTTTTCTTTTTCTCCCTTTGTTTGTCTATTTGTTGCTTTATTTGCTTAAAAAAAAAAAAAAAAGAATTGCTCAGCTAGAAAAACATATGTTTTTGCAAATTAAAGTAATGGTGTAATATAAATTACACAAGTTCACACAAAAATGAAAATTAATTATTCATCCTCATGTCGTTCCATAGACAGCAACGCAACTACCACATTCAAGGCCCAGAAAAATAGTAAGATCGTCGTTAAAATAGTCCATGTGACATCAGCGGTTTAACCGTGATTTTATGAAGTTACTAGAGAAAATTTTGGGTCCCACTTTATATTAGGTGGCCTTAACTACTATGTACTTACATTTAAATTAATCATTTGGTACAATGCAATTATTGTGTACATACATGTGTTTACATTGTACTTATATTTTTAAAAATACCTATATGTAATCACATCTGTAATTACATTTATAATTACACTGTTGACCCATCCCTTACACCTTAACCCATCCTTAAACCTACCCAGACCACCAAACCTGTCCCTAACCTCACCCGTATCCCACCTCAATAGCAGCAAAAGTGTTTTGCAATACAATACGAACACAATAAGTACATTGTACGTATTTTTTGATGTAAGTACATAGTAGTTAAGGCCACCTAATATAAAGTGTGACCAAATTTTATGTGCATAGAAAACAAAAATAACAAATTTATTCAATAATCTCTTCTCTTCCGTTTCAGTCTTAGATACGCGTTCATGACCGTACCAAGACGCATGAAGTAATTATTTTGTTGCATAAAGTCTTTGTTTTTTGCACACAAATGTATTCTCATACCTTCATAAAATTACATTTGAACCACTGAGGTCACATGGACTATTATAACGATGCCTTTACTACCTTTCTGGGCCATGAACGTGGTAGTTGCGTTGCTGCAGGGTCAGAAAGCTCTTGGATTTCATCAAAAATATCTCATTTTGTGATCCGAAGATGAATGAAGGTCTTATGGTTTTGGAATGATGTGAGGGTGAGTAATTAATGAAATAATTTTTATTTTTGGGTGAACTATCCCTTTACGCATTTCCCATTTAGAATTATAAAACCGCTTTGTTGCTTGAATGGGTCCAATTGCTTTCTCAGCACAAGCAAACCACTCCAGACCTTTTCAGTTGGGCTGAGACCACCTTGTTCAGCCAGTCCTGGATAGATTATTTTGGTAAGGATCCAAGCGAGAATGATGTGTTCAAATGACTAAATGAATCGAACTAAAGGAGCTCCAAACAAGCAAGGTGCTAAATTGCACTAAATTGACTTTTCTTAAAATCTTTTGTAAAGGAATCTCAAAACAATCCACGCTAAAATACTTTAACTATTGAGAGCACATTGAAATGATCAATAATGTTAAAAATGAGCCACTAATTCCTAACTGTGGTAGTCTTTAGGACATGCAGAGCGGTAGGTTATATGCAGCTATGAACAGTGCAGGGTTTGCCGGATTATTGCATTTAATACTTGTCATTAATTTTCCTGGTGTTTAGGAATAATATATATTTTCCATGCCATCAGAAAGCTGTGAGAATTCAGAACAAGTTTTTTGACAGCTTATTTTCAATGCTAAGTAATTTGAGTTCTGAATGTATATATGACCCTTTTAAAAACAGCTGATGAATGCCATAAATTCATGCTTTGAGACACCCCTCACACTGGCTGTTTTAACTCTGCTGGGAGTCTGTTTGTTATTCCGACTTCATGTTCCACTGCTCCATGGTAACCTGGGAAATGGAATAGAAAGGTTCATCTGGCCGACTGCTGACATCTGTTTTTTCTGTACTCTCCATCCTTTTATTCTTTGCTCTCATTCTAAATGCCTTAATTTGAATTTGTTCCCCATTTAACATATTCTCTTCTGTCCTTTTTTGTCTTTTTTTTATCAGTTGGCAGTGTTTCGAAGCTTGCTGTTCACATCGGCAGAAGAGCAGGTGCAGCGAAGCATGGTCAACAACTTCCGCGTTCAGCAGGCTGTGAAGGGACGGACTGTCCGCTCTTCTTTCACCCCCTTCCTCCAAGATGCTCCCTCTATGAAGTAGCAACAAAACTCAGTGACCTAATTAACATCTTAACTTCCAAAACAAGCACAGACTCACTCTTTACTGTGGACTGCTGATATCCGTAAAGTCTTAACTGGATTTTTAAAAATGTTTTCACCATTTCCAACCAGGCATTTAGGTATAGATTGGAGAGATTTCATTGAAAGGGATTATCAAAAATGTAGTTTAGTTATTGAAGGGCCTGTTTATTCCTCTGACAAAAGGTTCATGCAATTCATTACGCTGTATTTCTACAAGTTTTGAAAATAATACTAGAATTCAGAAAATTCTAATTTCAGTATGAAACATGCACATTTCCTTTCAATATAGTAGCAAAGGGTGTCCACTTTTGAGGACAAACAGCCCCCTTGTGGATAACTGACAGAATGCAAATGGGATGGGTGGGGGGTGTTCAGTAGTTTTAGTTTAGTGGCAGACTTACCTTGTTTGCTGCGAGGGAATTTCTTTTATGCATGAAACTGCACAATGCCTTTCACTTTTGATTGGTTTTTAGATGGTAAATAATCTTAAGTATTTTCAGTAGATCTAATTAACATGTAGAGAGAAAATTGGAGATATTTTAAGGCTACATTTGAATATTGCAGTATAGATAAGACTATAAATATAGTCTTTATGAAAGGTGCACTAGATATTTAGAGGTGTGAAAGGAAGAGGAGTAGATTAATGCGCACAACTGTTTAGTGAAGATGCGTTACTGCACTTGCTGTGTACTTTAGATTTGTATAGAATATATTATCATCATTAGTGCCTTTTTCGTTGTACTCAGTTATCTGATCAACTGCACAAGTGGTTGACCATAATTGCCTTTCGGCAAAACGTGTGCCTCCAGTTCAAATCTCTTATAGTCGTTGTTGTTCTCATCCATTAAGCTCATGATCGTAATTGTTCATCAGTGGATCTTTAACGTGTATTTAGTGTCAGTGGTTTTAAAACAATAACAGAGAAACTGTGTTTATGTAAGAACTGTCCTTGTATAAAATGTATTTGGGAGCACCTGGATGTGTCTTTCCACTCTATGTCACGAAATACCTTTGAGAGAGGGACCTCCATTTTTGCTTTATTTAATTTCTCCACTAGAGGCACACATGAGAGCAGGCACAATGTAAAAATGAGATCTACAGTAAGACCAAATTGATTGTTATAGGCTAGTTTAATCTTGGTGCATTCCGTTTTCCTTTAAACATGCTGTAATTGGCAATAAGAATGAAACGGTTAAAATGAGACATTAAGATTGTTCGAAACGTCCAGGACCTGTAGTATTATTTATCTGTAAATGAATTGTGCATTTACATCATGGGGAGTTTGATATCTAGAAGATGGTTGAGAAGTAACGTCAATGTTCAGTTGTTTCAGGGAGGTGCAGAACTGCAGAAGTTCAGCATGCAGCTTTATAATTGCCAAGAGGCGCTGTCTCTTTGTAATGGCTGAATAACAATGTTCTTGTATAAACTGTCCCCAAAGTGGCCTCTCGTTTGAATGGGCCACCTGGTTTTCTCCCTATTGGGTTCATGGTTGAAATTCAGAGTGATACTAACTAGACTGGAAAGCTGGATTTGTACTGTACAAACACTAGGTTACATGGAGACTGGGATCCATTCCCTACACCTGCCCAAGTCTTTAGCTGCTCTCAGAGTAGTGTACATTTTCACATCAGGAGGCGCTGGAACAATGTTTTCTCATTGAAGCAGAGTTGAAGAGTGTGAAGACACCTTTTGTTGTTTGAATTTGAATTATGCAGTGGATGAATTACAGTTTGAGGTAGTGTGACATTCTGACCCTTTCTGCTGTAATGGGTTAGCGTGAGGGACATGGATTTATGTTTTTTTTTTTTTTTTTCCTCCACACTTAGGATTTGCCTCTGTTTTGTAGTTTGAGGCCTTCCATTTTTAGGGAAATTAATAATCACAGTTTAACACTAAAACTAGTTTTGTTTTAAAGACGGCCTCATCCTTCACTTATCATCTTAAGTCATTTTCATAACTGTCACTTATGCTGCCTTTTATCAATTGTATAATGCAAATGTATGCAGAACTTTAATATGATTTCTTTGTTGTATTGCATGCAAGTGCTTTATTTTATTCATTTGTTTTGTGGGATTTTTGTTTGGAACCTGAAGTCTTTTTACATCTGGGCAGTGTTGGGCTAGTTACTCAAAGAATGTAATATTACTCATTACTAGTTACTCCTTTCAAAAGTAATATTGTTACTTTACTTATTACTTTTTGGGAACAGTAATTAGCTACACTACTAGTTACATTACTTTTTCTTCATGCCTGTGATGATACACAACTGTGTATCTTCCACACAAAATTCTTCTAGAATGTTACTAACAACATATTTCTGCCTCATCATTTGACCAAAATCCACATTGGATCGCAGTCAGAAGTTATTACAAACACTCAATAGTGACTGATAGTGGCATTCAAGTAGAAGTGTTGTATTCATCTCATTAATTGTCATGTGTAGCTTGAAGTAATTTTTCCGTTACCCATATGATATTATCAAATCACATGAGTTTGTAAGAAACTGTTTAATTTTCCAAAAATATTTTAAAATTATATTAATATAATGTACCACATGCTGATCAGAGGGATGTAATGCCAGCGTAAAGTAAAGCCACAACTTACACAACAGATCTTTTTTCCTGACAAAATCAATATGATGCAATATTTCTATCTGCTGAATGTAAGCTTTTCCATATTCCAAGCTTGCCTGCTGCACTGGGACATCACATGCATGTGCGAGTCGTGAAAATAAATCTAGGAATTATTTGATTGTTAGATTTTAAATCAGCGGGGTTGAGGCATCAAAAGTAACTAAGCTATTTTATGGAAAGTAACTGTAATATTATTACTGAAATCTTATTAGTAATTAGTTACACTACTAGTTACTGCAAAAAGTAATATTACTACAGTAACTAAATTACTAGTAAGTAGTTACTGCCCAAAACTGCATCTGGGCCATTTTTGGTTAATTTAGTTTTGTTTTACTTTTGGGCGGACACAAGCATGTGCCCTAGGGATTTAAGCAGGAAGAGGGTGTTGCCGGAGGTTTATGGAGGCCCCATCCCAGCAAGTGTTGTTGCACCAGGTGCTGGTTAGGTCCGGATCAGCTGCACTATAAAAAGTGCATGTTTTGGCGGACTAAGCAGAGGGGGAGCCTACAGACCCAGAGGTGAACGTCAACAAACTTCTCATTCATGCTGTCTGACATGTTGTGTATTAGAATTTTAATGTATAAAACTGAAATAAAAAACAATTTTGAGCTACGTCTTAATGGGTGGACTGTGAAATCATTTTTTTTTTTTAAAGATTTAAACCCTTAATTGAAATGTAATTAATTCATCATTAATTATGTAGTTATATGTATTATTTTCTAAGTGCAGAATTGCACTGTGAAGTTGAAGGCTACCTCTTTTTAACTTTATGTTATTGCAAACATTGTTGACAGGTACCTGTTTTAGCACCATTAACTTGTCAAAGATGTTTTGAGTTTAATTTTTGATAACCATGACTGTTATATATTGTTCTTCTCCAAGAGTAAAGAAGATTCCAGGTAATAAACCCGAAACCGTGGAGAGCAAGTTTCACATCAGTTGGAGCTAGACAGCACCTTAAAAAACAAGAGACAGAGAATAAGGCCAGGGTGTGGGTGTTTAGAAAGGCTGGGGAACCTGGATTGAGTTTTGTCTCAAACTTGGTTCAAAAAGATTCCATTCCATGTTTGTTGTTCTTGGCTGCATGAGTTATAAAAAAATTGGACGAGACACTGGGTTTTTGCATATCCCAAACACCATGGTTTCCCATCATTGTGTGAGAGCATTTGGGAACATGCTCTTTGAGCTCTACAGGAAAAACAAACTATAGGTGAATTGATTAAAGAGCAGCAGATCAATGAAAAGCAGATCGGTCGCAGTTGTGATCAATGAAAAGAAGTTATGCAACTCTGGACTATCTCAAGGGATAGTGGACGCTGATGTCTTCTGTGGTCTCTTTAGCTGATTGATCAGGCATCAATTTAAACAAAACAAACCTTGCTACGTGTTCTGCGTTGAGCTGGCTGGGACGTGTTACTCTTTTGTTGATTTTGATTGCTTCCATCCATTGTCCTCATTTGTAAGTCTCTTTGGATAAAAGCATCTACTAAATGACTTAATGTAATGTAAATGTAATTGAATAGAAGTCACAGATGAAAGCTGCTAATATCAGGCTGCTTCCTCTACTATGGTTTTGTTCGTCAATGTTTTTGCAGGTTATTTTTAGACAAAAAGAAAACTCCATTCAGTCCTATTTGCTTTCTATAAACAGGAACCTATGGCTTAAAGATGTTTCTCAGAACTCCAATCCAGTTGCTTTCCTCTTTAGATCAAACAAACTGGGGAAAAAAATGTACATCTGAAAATGTACATTAAATCTTGGCCAAAACCCGACAGGCCCTCCGAAGTTTCACTTGCAGATGAGACTGATTGTTTTCTACTTTTAATGATAACCAGCCCTTGTGGTACCAGAGAACTGAGACACCTACACCCCTCTATCCTATAGAGAAAGGAAACTGAACTCTTAAATATCAGGGCACAACACAGCAGCAACCATGACTTATCAAATAAAAAGTCACCTGCTGTCTCATTTATCTTTAAGCTGAGCAAACATACACCATGAATACAATTTAATTCTCATGATGGGGAGGCTATGTAAAAAATTTGTAAATGAGAGCACGTGCAAAGAGAATGCAGGTGACAGCTTTTTCTCAAACGTGCCTTGATGAATAACCTTAAAACAGGTCATGAAGTTCAGAAGTATTAGTACAACACACTTGCCCCCTGCGGATTATACTCTCCAGGTCTTCAGAGATTGATACCTTGTAGGCATGTGACATGCAAGTCTTTCTCTTTGAAACACAAAAGCTTTTGGATGGAATTTAAGTTGTTGTTTTGTTTAATTTGAGAACCAATATCTTTAAAGCCCACAGGGATGTGACAGTTATGATGTTTCAAGGGCCTTTACCTGAAAACAGGAAATTAGCAGGGACAACTTTGTTATTTTTTCATATGTTTCTTCAGACATTATGATCAAAGGAATTTGAGTCTAAAGATTCTTCCAAGAGCTGAAATGACAAGTTATGGTAATTTATGTCTAGCCAAGGATTATATTCTAAATATTTAAAATAGAAAATATCAGACTAATTAGAAAAACTCATCATCCAGAAGGTTTTTCATGGTTCACAAATGCCTAGAAATTCGAGGTGGAATGGTGGAGCTGCAGGAGGTTTGTAAGATGCTAGAAATGCTAATACCAAATTAATTTTTTAAATATTTACTACAATTATTATTTACACACTATTTGAAATATTTATATCAAGAGAAATAATTTACCACATTGATTGTCATAAGCTTGTAGACTGTAAAATCTGTGAAATTTATGGTAAAAAAAATAGCAGCGGGGGTTGCCAGAACTTTATCGTAAAAAAAAATATATATATATATATATATATATGGAGGAAACATTTTAGGTTTTACAAATTAAACTTAAAACAAATTCATTTCATTAACTGTTAATTCACAAACTTACCAGAGCAGTCTACTAAAATCTGTTTTGGAATACACTGACAAACACCAATAAACAGATGTAAGCCATGAATGAAAGATCATCACACACAGCTTTTCCACAAGCTGAGGTAAATATTAATATATAGAAGGTACAGTGTCATGCACACAAATACACCATGTGGTAGCGCACTAAAATAATGCAATAAGTATTAATTTAACATAAGATGTAACGGAAAATCGAAGAAAAACTCATTTGAAGTGTCACAAAGTGAATTCTGGGAATGTTTTTTCACTGATTGTAAACAGTATTTTATGGTGATCTTGTGTAAAGCAACTTAATGCTAACCAATTAATAACAATTTTTACAGCAGCATTGTATCGTAGGGTATTTTTAGTCTTTTTAAACTAATTAGATCAATTATTATATTTATTTAAATGTTATGATGTGACTTGAAATCTCAAGGTTTACTTGTGAGTTCAACTGAACTGAAAAAATTAGGAAAAGCCCTGCTGGACCACTCGGTAATAGGTATTTCTTTCAGGAAACGAGACTCTAGAGGGCGATATAAACCTCAAATGCACACTTAATGACGCGGAGGAGAAAAGAGGCAGGCCGAATCAGAAGATGCTTTTGTGCTTCTACAACGCTGACACACTTCAGAAACCACGCTTCTGTGAGTCAGAGCGGACTCCACGGTATCACCGTGCATCAGCCAAGCCCAGTCTGAGGGAGCTGAACAGGTCACTTTCACACTTAGAGCAAAACAAAGCGCCTGGCTTTGTTTGACAAGAGGAAGCAATGTCGGGGTTGAAGAAACGGAGTTCAAATGCGTCTGCGGACAGGGATGAAGACGACAAGCAAGTGACGGAGAAGATGCTCTCCGGCAGAGGTGGGAATGGCAACATGAGCCGACCAGGAGACGGCACGCCTGAAAGCCCCACCGCAGATATTACCTCTGCGGATGGAGAAGAGACAGTCGTGCTGAAAAGAACTATTACTCTCGTAAACGGCGTGGCCATTATTGTAGGCACCATTATTGGGTCTGGCATCTTCGTAACACCGACCGGAGTGGTGAAAGAAGCCGGTTCAGTCGGGTTGTCGCTGATTGTGTGGGCTATATGCGGCGTCTTCTCCACTATAGGCGCTCTGTGCTACGCCGAGCTGGGGACCACCATCACCAAATCTGGGGGTGACTACGCTTACATCCTTGAAGTTTACGGCTCCCTACCTGCGTTTCTGAAACTCTGGATCGAGCTTCTCATCATCAGGCCGTCCTCGCAGTATATTGTCGCCTATGTTTTCGCTACCTACCTCCTGAAGCCCATCTTTCCCAATTGTCCTGTCCCTGAAACAGGGGCTAAGCTGGTCGCCTGCCTGTGTATCCGTAAGTAACCTGTTACCTAGCTCGCTAGGTGACACGAAAGTTTGTTTTACTAATTTATTTCGCAAATAAACGATATGACCGAGGGCTTAAGTCACTCTTTATCGTAAATCTCCTCAACGGTTCAGACGTTAGAATTTACCTCAACTGTCATCTCGCGTGCCATTCGCACGCTTCATCTTCAACGTCCGAAACGCGTTCAAGACTCCACATGTACAACATGTTTCTCACTAAATTCGGCCAGATTATAAATATAAACGATTTTATCTATATATGTGATAGAACATGTGTAATTAGAGACAGAAACGCCATGTGCCCACGCTGCTACGGCAGCGTGTGTAGTTTATAGGAGGAACTGAGTATGTTGAAAAGGTGAAGAAGAATTTCATCATCTAGTGCTGATGATTCATGGAGGAAGTGGCACGCGCTACTGCATCACCTTGGCGGGCTTTATGCAAATTAATTGCTTTGTTAGTATTATTAACGCACCAATTTAGCGTAGCTTTAGTATTAATTATATGAATATTTTGAGAAAATGCAAATCCTTTTTTTTTAGCAGCATGGAAATGAAAAAGCAGATTGATTATGAAATCTTGTTAGATGTTTTAAGTTATTAACCAATGGTAGTAACGTAGATCATGTTGCATGAGCTTCATATTTAATTCACTTTTTTTTTCTTTAGAAACTCCACTTTTATGTAACTTCATATGATAACAAACATGTCTAAACCAAGATTACTCATTGTTATGATCAGGTTACTGTATTCTCTTTTTGCCATAAATTGTGTGTGTTTCTTGCAGTAAGAGTACCTATAGGAGGACCAATAGGAGTTAATGAATTCATCCCTGCAGCGCTACAATCACAGATCTTTGACATGCATGTTCATGGCAATATGTTAAGGTTGTGATTTACCATGGCAGCCATGCGAGCAATGCAGCCCTCCTGCAGGTTTAAACCAGTCAGGATTAGGAGAATTAGCTCAAGCCCTAATTACCAATTGGCCAACAAATTAAACCCATATTTCTCTCTTTCTCTCCCTGTCTTTTTCTTTGTCACTTCTTTCTTTCTCTCCTCCTCCTTTCTCATTTAGGCCAGATGAATGCTTGATTGGGGTACAGGAATGCATATTCTTTGTGATTGTGTTCGTTGTGAACACAGCACCCACTATCCGTTGTAATCTCGCCTTGTTAGTGGCTTGTCTAATCCTTCCATAAGAACTCGCATGATGAGACAGAAAGGGAGGTAAAGATGACTGTGGCCATACGTTTAAGCTGAGCAACGACAGGTTACAGGATTAATACTAACATTGATACAAACATTGAGAGTTTTATGGTTTTGTACCTCATAGACAGTATTTGGGTCTGCTGGCATAGCAGCTGGCCACTTCTCATGTGTTTTAAGGTCATGATTGAAAAGGGACTCCAGGATTGGTTCGTTGCATGAAACTACGCTGCGTATCCATGGGAGAGGCCCCCTGAGCAGGACCATGCTCCTGCCGTAGGGAAGCTCAGGGAGGAGCCTCTGTCTCATGATCCCTGGTCTATTAAGAACGAGAACTGCAATGACCAACAGAGTAATACAACAGTGTGTTCTTGCATGAGGGGACCCAGGCCCTACTGTCCTACCCGATACAGACTCCCTTTTGTACTTTAAGGGCACACAAAGGCCAGCAGGCTTCGCAGACCGATTTACAGCTAATGCTGCTTTGAAGTATTCGTTAGTTAATCACATTTAATAGGAAGCTTGGAGCCAGGGGCTGGAGGCTGAGGTGGTAGGAGCTCATTATTTTTATTATTCCCTCAAAATCTGTTTACCAGTATTTGGTTAGTGAACTTTTAAATTTAATTTAGGCCGTGGCACCTATACCTGCTCATTTTTCATACATCCATTCTTTTTCCAAACCATGTCTGGTTCCCCAGTGCCCTTATAACTACTGACAATTTCCAGTTCACTTGTGCTCTTTGGATAATGGGGGAAACCCAGACTAACAGAGGGAACATGTAAACCCCACACAGAAAGGCCTCATTGCTCAACGGGGATACTATATTAATAAAGTTAATAAAAATTAAGATTTGTTTCCCCAAATTATTGCCCACAAGGCTGTCCAGTCCACCCCAACAAAGCCAGTCAGTCTTATTCAGTATATTGTGTGACATAGACATCCAGTCAGTAGGATTTCTGTTAATCGCATTGAAACTTTGCAAAAATTTGCAAGTAAGTGGATTGAATAAGTAGGGCGAGATATTTGCGTATGACTCAGGTAAAAATTATCTGCAGATCCACCCTGTAATACAATCCATTAGGCAGATTATTATGTGCTGTAGTATACAATATTCCTAATTGTTTGAACCTACATGTGCTGACATTTTCAAGATCGGACAGATAGTTCTTTCACCAAATTTTATTTAATGTCTGTTTTTCCGTTCAACCTTAATAACTTTGGCAGCCATGCTGTTTCATTTAAAAAAGTAGCACACCACAACATGCTGCCACGTGAATAGCTGCAATGTAAACAGCGCTTTGCGCATGACACTTCCTGAGTTAAAGTGTGGATGATAAATTCTAGCCTAATTAGTTTACCAAGTATTTAGGTTTACTTCCTCTGAGCCTCTGTTGTGAAAGACTAAAAATAAATGCCTGTTGTTCTGTTTTTCCCTCCATCTCTCCCTATAGTGTTGTTGACCGCTATCAACTGCTACAGTGTGAAGGCCGCCACAAGGGTTCAAGATGCCTTTGCTGCTGCTAAGCTAGTCGCCCTGGGCCTCATCATCATTATTGGCTTTGTGGAGATCGGCAAAGGTGGGTAACACACACACACTTCCAACATGTACAAGAACAATCAGTCAGTTAACTAAACAAGTGCTGAGGAATGGAATGGAAATACTGTAGTTTTGGTTAATGACGGTGTTTTCCATCATTAAAATGAACCCATACGAATAGTTTATGTTTGTAAATTCAGGCAGAGCGATTGTATTTATGTTTTCTGGTATGAATAAAGATTTGTATGGTCTTTGGTAAGCCTTGGCTTCAGTGTTTATTTATTTTTGCTATGGATACGATGTAGCGTTCAAACTGTTTTCATTACAGTGTCGCTCTTAGCTGGGTGAAAAGTGTCTTCAAGCTAC
Source organism: Onychostoma macrolepis (assembly GCF_012432095.1). NCBI lineage: Eukaryota > Metazoa > Chordata > Actinopteri > Cypriniformes > Cyprinidae > Onychostoma > Onychostoma macrolepis. The sequence goes on along the minus strand of NC_081179.1, from coordinate 9,305,043 downwards.
ACAAAGTTTGAGACCAAGTTCAGTTCAACATCAGCCTCATGCAAAAAATTACTTTTTTTTCGATTAATAGGGAACAAATTGGTGTACCATTACTTTACAATAAAGGCGCAGTTAATAAATAAACTATTAGCAAACATTTAATTAATTTAAAAACAGCAAATATCCAACCTCAGTGCTTCTGGACTTCTTGACTGTATCCAGCTATTAAAATCACACATTATAACTTTTATTATATTACTCATTTCGCATTTAATATCATGCAAAATATCATAATTTATATTTCTGAGCCAGTTTACCCTCTTACTAAAAAAATTATGAAATAAATCATTTTCTTTTATGTGTGTATATATATATATATATATATATATACAGGGCCTAAAACTAACTTTTTGCCACACTAGCCAATGGCCGGTGGTGTGTTAAAATTTACCGGCCAAATATTTTTTTTACCGGCCATGAAACTCTTTTTGCAAAAACAGGCAGTTATTACTACTACAATGACTAAACATATTTACAATGTTTTTAATTTGTCCTGCTACTGGTGTCTCTATTAAATGCATTGTCCCTCAATTTTACCTATTAATTTTAGCCATTCAACATTACAGTATAATTTAAAGCCATTATTTTTAACATTTAATAGGCTCTGAAATATATAACAACTTTTAATGTAAGTGATTTTAAAACAATCTTCACATAAACTATAAATTGTATATGCATAAACTATACAGACTAATCTTTATTCAAGCTACAAAAGTTAACCAGCGACTAGAACAGTCCAAGGATTTCTCTTTTTCTTTTGTTCTTTGATTTACATCAATGACAGACTTCAGCAGGTTTCACTTTAAATCAGTGCTGTCTCTTTAAAACCTGATGCACATGTCGCAGATGATGGATCTGACACATATTCGATTTTCTCCCAACTCTTTACAGTCATTTAAGACTTTATAACTCATTTAAGGCTACGTTTACGAGGTAACTCGCCAAATACGCACGTATTTTGACATAATTGTGTGTGTTTTCGTCCGCTGAAGCGCTACTGGTGCGCTGTCTGAAGCGACTCTGCGTATGCGTACAGCCGAACGTGCAGCCTTTCAAACTATATACTGCACTCCGAAATGAAGCAGCAAAATCTTCACAGGTAAAAGTTATTAGAACCGTGTCTAGGGACAAGCTGGCCATCACACTGCTCTGACCGTTTTATCCCGTTTGTATCCTATTATTATTTGATTCGCTCTTGTCACTTATATAACAGCTAATCACGTTGACCTTGTCTTTGGAAAATATTATTTTATTGGCTTATGTCAGAAACAGCAAATCTCTTTAAAACTGGCTGTTGTTTTCACTACATTGCATTGTAATTTCATAAAAGTTGTACCCGCCAACGCAGATTTTTACTCGCATTTGGCGCTTGGCGAGTGTTAATTTTAGGCCCTGTATATATGTATGTATATATATATATATATATATATATACATATATTATTATCCCCAAACTAGCTAGTTTTTTCTTTTGAACTTTTTCATCAAATTTTATTTAATTTTAATTTACATAATTAGATTTTTATATTCAATATATGGTTCATTTCTAGAAAATAATGAAATCATACTGTAATATATAAATCAAATGTAAAAATAAAATGAATTAGCAATCTTGGATCAGCAGTCTTGATTCATGCCATATTGATATGTTGGTACTTCATGTTGGTATTTCATACGGTGGCCGAGAGAGCTCAATGTGCTGCAAATAGAAAAAACACCTGCAAATTAAGAAAACAACTTCATCAATTTGACAACACACGTGTAGCAAATGCTCACAACTCAAACAAATAAAGAAACGCACTGCAAAAGCTCACAACAACAAATAATTTTATTTGCAGCACGTTTCTTTGTTTGGTTGTGTTGTGAGTATTTGCAGCACGTTTCTTTATTTGTTTGCGTTTGCTAGCATTTGCACCTGCTGTCAAACTGATGAAGATGTTTTCTTGATTTGCTGGTGCTTTTTTATTTGCATGTGTTTTCTGAAGTTGCAGCACATTGAGCTCTCTCGGCCACCGTAATTTCAACTCTTTTTGAACTCTAACTCTTTTTGGTTCTAATTACAGTTGTATAGTTGTGGACCAGTTTGTTTATCAGGGAATTGTAGACCTGCTGAATGTGCAGCCAGAACAGCAGCTCTGATTGTTTGTTACTGAGACACTAAAGCACTGACAGCAATAGTCTAGAGAAAGAGTGAGCAAACAAAAAGAAAGAGCAGTTCAAAGATTTGTAGTACGAGCTGGCAGACCTTGATGCCAGAATAGACATGAACTATTGTAGTTTCTTTAAATGGTCACAGTCACCAACTGGAATTAACATCGGTGGTTTCATGGAAAGTAACATTTACATTCATGCATGTAGCAGATTTTGGGCACACTGTTCCTTTAATAACATTTTTTTGGGGTCGGTTTCTCATTAGCTTACTGGTATAACCTCACAAATTCAGAAAGGAAAAAGAGGATTTCACAGTCTGAGATGCAGATTAACAAAGGTCCATTCACTTGGTGCATGTCCGTGTCTACTGCACAAACAAAGGCCTGAAGCTGCTATCACTGACTCAGTTGTGAGTCAGCGAAACAGGACAGGTTAATTCGAATGGATTATTAGCTCTCCTTTTCATCTTTTATCTCCAATCCACCCACTCTCACTGCCCACAGCAGTGGACGTGTAATGACAGACAGCAAGGTAGTTTCTGAAAGAAAGGAAAATGAGAAGGACACGCCATGCTGATGTTGATTATTGAATATTGGAGCCAGAACTGTAGGGCACGTCTCTTCTAATTGGCCTGCCTCACCCAAATTTTGCCTAGACTGTCAAATTTTGGTTCTCTTTCATTTGGGTGTTGGTTTCTTTGTGTGGTTAAGTCTCAGAACCTTTACCTTTAGTTGCTGAGGTTGCCACATGTACATCTCTCTCATGGTAGAGAGATGCTTCTAAAGCAGCATTGTTCAAAAGTTCCAAAAGTTCATTTGAACTACCGTTTAAAAGTTTGTGGTTGGTAAGATTTTAAAAACATTCTTGAAAGAAGTCCCTTCTGCTTGCCAAGGCTGCATTTATTTGATCTAAAATAGAGTAAAACAGTAATATTGTGAAATATTATTACAATTTAAAATTGTTTTCTTTTTTAATATATTTTAAAAAGTTATTTATTCCTGTGATGGCAAAGCTGAATTTTCAGCATCATTACTCCAGTCTTCAGTGTCACAAGATCCTTCAGACATCATTCTAATATGCTGATTTGGTTTTCCTGAAGAATTTCTTATTATTATCAAGATTGAAAATGATTGTGCTGCTTAATATTTGTGTGCAAACCGTAATTTTCAAGATTCTTTTATGAATAGAAAGACGTCCCAGAATGCATTGCTAACTTAGTGAAAAAGAAAATCCAAGATGGCGGATGAGACAATAGTTAAAAAAATATACATTACAATTGGTTCATTTTTTGGAAATAGTATTTTAGCTGATATATTTATGTATTTTTATGTTAAGATTTTGATTTGCGGTTGTGCTTTATGAGTATTGCATTTTTAGCTTAGCCACATGGTAAAGTCAAATTAGTATTTACGAGTTATGAAGTTGTAATTGTGACGCCAAGTGCATCCAAGTCACTTTGGTCAGAGCAAGATGGCAATGTACCATTTCTACAAAAATATATAGCTACTTCTACAAAATGATGAATAAAGAATGTGCATCAGGTGTGTTTTTGATTTTTTTTTTTTAGGTTTTTATTTTACTTGTGAAGGTGCTCTAAATTTAAACATTATGTATTGTATCGTAATTGTACAATAATATCATATTTTTAACAAGCAACTTCTTTGTGCTTACATGTAAGTGAATAAAAATCCATTCCTTTTATTTCAACAAAATTACCATCTTTATCAAGATTTTGCATCTATTGCCTAAACCCATATTTTCTCACTGAGACACGACTCAGAAACTCAGAGATTCCCTATTGTAATTACGACATTGTGGATGCATTCATGTGCATTCAACCTGTAAATATGATTTTCTCGACATGACTTGAACACACCAAAACTCATTTAAACATTTAAAGCAGTTGCGAGTTGAGTTGATTCTCTCCTTGTGAGGTCGACTCCTTTCAAATCAGTCATTCATGCATTCCCATTTTAGTTAGAATGCCTCGTTGCTGTCTGTGTTGACTGAAGACGGCAAGGCAGCTGGCTAGCTATTGGGTGTTTTTGTGTGCGAGCTAGATAAGCACATGCAAAATGACTGTGAGAAAAATGACGCCAGATAATAATGACTGTACATTTGAACCATCGATAGACACACCCTCCCTGTCCAGACAGATGTCAATGGAAATGTCCTCAGATATGTATATGGCTGAACTGACAAGTGTCCTATTTATTTTCTTTATAAAGTCTCACTTTTGAAAGAGCTGTTTAATTCACAGCGTCTTCCTCTGTGACATTTCCTCTCTCCACATCAGTCTCTGTGAACAAAGTAGCTTCTGTTTGATGGCGTAATAGACTTATCTCACTTAGAAGTCCAGAAAAGGTCTCAGTGTGTATCTTAGCCCTTGTGTTTGTTTTGAGAAAGCCACTACTGCTTAATTCCGTTTCATTCAGCCATTGCTGAAACGTAGCATGCAACAGGATACCTCGTGGTTTATCAACCATCTTGAAGTCTTCTGGGACTGGAGCTCCACCCACACAAGAGACAGTGAGACTGCATGCTTTTTAGACTCCGCCTACATATTAGCAGGATCATTGTTGGGAGGTTTTTATGTTTTGGTCTTTTTGCCACTGTATTGATATTTATATTTGAGAGTTGACAAGAAATGAAAGGGAAAAAAGGAGGGAACAGAGACAGGAATGATACAAGCCCAATAACACAATAAACAGGCACATATAGGCTACTGTATGCTTTGGTTGAGTAAATATTTGATGTAAATAAATCATAATGGAAACACCACACGAAACCAGCATGACTTTTTTTGATTGTGCAACACTTCCTTCCTTTTGATTTAAAAATAGCTTATTTTTGTCTGTATTATTTGTTTTAAGGGAAATGAATGATATAAAATTGAAAGCCTTTTTTCCTGCTCAAGAAATATTTCTTATTATTGTCAATGTTGAAAACAGTTGTGCTGCTTATTTATTTATTTTTGTGGAAACCACAATATTTATTTATTTTTTTTTTACAGATTTTACGATGAACAGAAATTTCAAAAGAACATTTATTTAAAATAGAAATATTTGTAGAAACATTATAACTGTCTTTTCTGCCACTTTTGATCAACATATAATAAATATACAATAGATTATTAAATAATACAAATCTATTTATTAATTTGTATTTTACCGCAAAATTGCAAACTATCAGAATCTAGTATTCCAAGGCATCATCTTAACATTCTTTTGTTTGATACTAGAATAAGACAATACACTTTTCCAGTATGTCAGGGCAGATGTCCATTTGACCGGATGGCCTAGTTTTCCTCTCAGATGATTCTCTTTGTCCATTAAGCTGTCTAGATTGATGCGACAACGGTTACACAACTGATGTTGTACCGGACACTCAACTCACTGAACTTACTTGCCTTCACACACTGCACTGTTGTCTATTAGAAAAGTGTGTTTTTGAGATTGCATGTTGTTTTTAGGAACTCTTCAGACTGAATCTAGGCTATGTAAGCTGAGATCTGCTGTCGAAGCGTTTCTCGCAGACAGAGATCAGGCTCCTCTGGACTGGCGTAGCTCAGGTCTGAGCCTGTAATACTCAAGTTTATACAAAGAGTTTATACAGGCTTTCAGTCTTGTTCTGTGCCTGACTGCCTCAGGCATACAGTCACACACACATACCCCGCTTGCCGTGCCATGTGACCAGGCGGCGTTGGTCTCCATCGATCACACTGATTCACATGAGCTTGCCTTGGGCTGCAATCATTCTTACACAGTGGACATGTTCACAAATCCCCTAGGTAGGATTCATGGAGGTGGAGTCCAACTCAACTCAAGCCTAAATTACTTTTAGTCTAAATTCATTGCCACAGGACAATTAATTTTTTTTTACACTTACACTATCTCACAGAAGAGAGTACACCCCTCACATTTTTGTAAATGTTTTATTATATTTTTTCATGTGACAACACTGAAGAAATGACACTTTGCTACTTTGCTAACAGTGTAAATTTGCTGTCCCCTCAAAATAACTCAACACACAGCCATTAATGTCTAAACCGCTGGCCACAAAAGTGAGTACACCCCTAAGTGAAAATGTCCAAATTGGGCCCAAAGTGTCAATATTTTGTGTGGCCACCATTATTTTCCAGCATTAACCCTCTTGGGCATGGAGTTCACCAGAGCTTCACAGGTTGCCACTGGAGTCCTCTTCCAGTCCTCCATGACGACATCACGGAGCTGGTGGATGTTAGAGACCTTGCGCTCCTCCACCTTCCGTTTGAGGATGCCCCACAGATGCTCATGCTTGGGCAGTCCATCACCTTTACCATCAGCTTCTTTAGCAAGGCAGTGGTCGTCTTGGAGGTGTGTTTGGGGTCGTTATCATGTTGGAATACTGCCCTGCGGCCCAGTCTCTGAAGGGAGGGGATCATGCTCTGCTTCAGTATGTCACAGTACATGTTGGCATTCATGGTTTCCTCAATGAACTGCAGCACTCATGCAGCCCCAGACCATGACACTCCCACCACCATGCTTGACTGTAGGCAAGACACACTTGTCTTTGTACTCCTCACCTGGTTGCTGCCACACACGCTTGACAATTCTTTTTTTTCAGATCCTCAGAGAGTTCTTTGCCATGAGGTGCTATGTTGAACTTCCAGTGACCAGTATGAGAGAGTGAGAGCGATAACACCAAATTTAACACACCTTCTCCCCATTCACACCTGAGACCTTGTAACACTAATGAGTCACATGACACCGGGAAAATGGCTAATTGGGCCCAATTTGGACATTTTCACTTAGGGGTGTACTCACTTTTGTGGCCAGCAGTTTAGACATTAATGGCTGTGTGTTGAGTTATTTTGAGGGGACAGCAAATTTACACTGTTAAGCTGTACACTCACTACTTTACATTGTAGCAAAGTGTCATTTCTTCAGTGTTGTCACATGAAAAGATATAATAAAATATTTACAAAAATGTGAGGGGTGTACTCACTTCTGTGAGATACTGTACATGTTAACTTAAGATAATGCAACGGCTAACATGAAAAAACAAACAAACAATACTCTTACATAATTTTTTAATCTGGGTGTTCTACATATACCGATATGTATACCAATGTACATTATATTTTAATCTCTTTATGTATATATATATATACATATACATATACATATGTATGTATATGTATGTATACTGTATATATAAATTATTATTGAAATATTATTACAATTTTAAATAAAAAAAACAGTCTTCAGTGTCACATGATCCTTCAGAAATCATTCCAATATGCTGATTTGCAGCTCAAGATACATTGCTTATAATTTTTAGTGTTGAAAACTGTTAATATTTTTGTGGAAACAGTGGTAATGGTGAATAGAAAGTTGAAAAGAACAGTATTTGTTTGATTTTTTTGTAACAAAGTCTTTACTGTTAATTTTGAACAATTTAATGCATCCTAGCTGAATAGAAATATTAATTCCTTATTCAAATCTTACCGACTACAAACTCTTGAACGGTAGTGTATATATATATTGGAAGAATGGCGACACATTATATATTATGCATCATATAATTCCCATTTGCCATAGTTACCCATTAATTTACTATGGGGAAAACAATGAGAAATGTTCTATTGAATGTCCATTTTTAGATTTAAGAAGGTTGTGCTTATCATGTTCTTTAATTTCAAGGTCATTAAACCTTGAAAATATGCAAATTAGGACATTAAATCAGTTGATGCTATTGTGTTAAAGAGCAGCTGAGGAACAAAAGAACAAACAACCAACCAACCACAGATTCTCAAAAGAAAGTAACAAAGAAAGCACACGGGAGACTACTTTATATCAAACCCGTGTAACGATTTCACAGTGATTATTTTGAGAGAAGACAAGTTGCAAGTCACTTTTTCATGATTTAGTCATATCAATTTCTTCAAACCAGTTGAACTAGTTTTTTTTTTCTCTACACCTCTACATGTTTGTTGCTATACTACACCACTTTGTTGGACTGCTGGGCCAATCCTTTAAAGTGGCAGAGTTTCCTAACCATAAATTGAATCCTTACGGCGTCTTCTGTTTGGGAAGCCCTCGTCGCTCTACAGCCTGCATGCTTTGGAGAGATGGATGTACGTAGAGGTTTGATCTCCCCCGGCTTTCTCACGGGAGAGATTGAAAACGGGCCCCAGCCTGAAACAACACTATGTTCATCTGTTGATCCAGTGGGAAATTCACGAACTTTGGGTGTTCAAGAATTTGCAAACCCTACAATATCTCTTTAGTTTTTGTTTTTCCATCACTCTTGCGTTTCAGATGTGACATCTGTGACCTTGTCCCTCATGTACCGACCTACAGCCCACAACCGGCCTTGAGAATATCAGCATGATGAAAACTCATTGTATTGTGATAGCGGGAAACAGTCGTCCACCTTGAAACTATTTCATGCAAGCTTGTTTGTTCCTCTCATGGGATAATATTGTGGGAACTACAGAGTACTCCCTAGATATTATGACTTGTATGGGTTGTTTTTATTATGTAATGTTTCTGATAGTTTACAACAGCATTGTAATCTCATGTTTCATGTTGATTGTTTCTGTTGCAGGTGATACTACTGATCTTTTGCCTGAAAATTCGTTCAAAGGAACCAAAACAGACTTTGGCAACATCGGATTGGCTCTTTACAGTGGGCTGTTTGCTTATGGAGGATGGTAAGACCACAGAACTAGATTTGGGTGGAACGGGGGGGAAAAAGGAAGAATTAAGACTTTCACAAGTAAAATATAATGATACACCATGTGAACCAAGACATCTTTTACATGTAAATCAACTTTTTTTTTGTCTTAAACAGCCCTTACTACATTAACATACAAGATATTTTGGTCTTTTTTGGCCCACCGTGAAATTTCATTGGTCCAAAATTCAATTCCACTTAACAATGTAGTTGTTTTGATAATGCCACAGTGTTTGCAGTTTTCATGGAAATCAGCTGAATGATTGACTTATAGTTGACTTTGCATATTCAGCTGGTGCAGAAGGAAGTATTATTATATCCACAAAATTTCACCCATATTCCCTTATTAGAATTTAAACTATTTGTCAGTAATTCTTTAAATTGCTTGTTTCATTTCTCAGAATTTTCTTACATATTGTTATATTTTCTTTTCTCATTTTCTCTGTACTTTCTAATTATAGGTCTTCAGCAGTTGAACTTGTAGAACAGGATGTGTTTAAATTATTAAAATTTTCTTATTTACTTTTTCATTTTTACCAGGAATTATTTGAATTTTGTCACAGAGGAGATGATCGAGCCATTCAAGTAAGTTAAACTTACATTATTTTACTCTGTGTTACAGTATAATACAGTATATCTATGTATTGAGTATTTTTTTAAAGGTATGTATTTTAAATTTAGCTTGTTTAATTTTTATTTATTTAATTCTCCTTTTTTAAGTTTTTTTTGGGGGGTGGAATGGGAACAATATTTTTTCACTATTCTGCTGTATTTTTGTCCTGTTGTTATTGTACAAGTTCAACAAACAGTTTAAGCCAAAAAAAAACAACTTATTTTCCTTATTAAACATATTTTTAATAATTAAATAAAAATAAATATTTCCTAAACAAAAATATTTTACCCATAAAAATATGAAATATTAAAATGATGAATATTTTGAAAAGCAAAATCACTCCTGTAAAAAGAAGAATCATGTCATTATCTTGTTATTATACGTAATAAAAGTTGATTTATCTGATTTATTTGTATTTTACATGGTGCAAGTTGCCTCATGGGACTACCATGTTTAGATGTTTATCAGCTTCTTCTATGCTGCCTTTTCTTTACATTGGAGTGATATTAATTTCTTTAGGGGTAAAATACTAAAAAAAAAAAAAAATCAAGATATGTATTAAATATATTTTAAATATTTTTAAATTATTAAATATATATTTTAGACACTTCCTGTCACTGAATAAATTAATCATGTCAGACTTCTAATGGGGCATTTCTAAAAAAAAAAAAAAAAAGCACAAAAAATAAGTTTTTGAGAGGGGTGGTTTATGTAATAGTGTATGTGCCAATGTTTTTCAGAAATCTGCCTCGGGCCATCATCATCTCACTCCCCATTGTCACTGTTGTCTATGTGCTGACCAACCTGGCCTACTTCACCACACTCAGTCCGGAGCAAATGCTCTCATCTGAGGCTGTTGCTGTGGTGAGTGTCGCGACATTATATTCTATATTTAGCTCAGTTGCTTTAATGTTTTCTTTTTATTAATGTTTCTTAAAGTTACTTAATAATTAAGTTCTTTTTTAGGACTTTGGAAACTACCACCTAGGACCAATGGCTTGGATAATCCCTGTGTTTGTGGGCCTGTCCTGCTTTGGCTCTGTGAATGGCTCTCTGTTTACTTCATCTAGGTAATGCACACACACACACACACACACACAAACACTAACACACACTTGTTATAAATATCCTGTGTTGGAAGAGGTCGCATTAATCAGATCACTTTACTTTAAGTTGTTTATTTAATTAATCTGTTTGGTTAGTGTTGTTCTAAAGTCACCCTGCAGGCTTTTCCACTGTAAACACTGGTCAGGTTATCTCGAAATAGATCTGTTTATATCGCTGTTTGGTATCAGACCTAATGGATAAAACGGTCTCTTTTGTATCATGCTCTTTCCCTTCAGGCTGTTCTTCGTGGGCTCCCGAGAAGGTCATCTTCCCAGTTTGTTGTCGATGATCCACCCTGACCTTCTGACCCCTCTACCTTCACTTATATTTACGGTAGGTGTCCAAAACCAACCACATCACTCACTATAACTTACAAGTCATTGTTGAGTCCAGTTTCTGAGTGAATCATTTTTTGCCTTGGTTCTGTTTTTAATGTTTAAAATTCAGTTTTTCTGTTTAAATAGTTATAATTTTGGAGTAAATCATTCTTGTAAATTGGTTCTTTTCAATGAATTGTTTTAGCCAGTTCTAATTTGTGAGTGAATCATTCTTTTGAGTCGCTTTTTTTTTTTTTCTTCTTCTGTGAATCGGTTTAATGAATCAGTCAGTGAATCAGTTTAATCAGTTCTAATTTGTGAGTGAATCTTTACTTTTTTTTTTTGAGTCTGTTTATGGGATCAGAATCCCGCCAAATGTATTGCAGTCACGGATAAAAAACCAAACCAAAATTTAAAAACGCAAGTAAAAATATATTGCACAAAATTTAAAAATGAAAACAATGAAAAGCAAACAATGGTCACGGATCGAAAAATAATAAGCGGAAATCAAAAATGTAATAACGCATTTAAAAAAATAATAAGCATAAATCAAAACTTTAAATACATTTAAAATCATATTGCACAAAACTGAAATATTAATGCAAAATTATCCAACTTATTTTTCTGTTTTTTGTGCTCTCTTATTTTTTGTATTTGTATATGCAATTATATATGTAAATAAACACAATATCCAAATAAAACATTGTGTATATCAAATCCACCTGGCCTCTGTAACTATCGTTTTCACTGATCAGTAGTCAAATCTAGTCTAGTCAATGCAGTAGTCAAATCTAGCCTAGTCTACATTCATTCATAATTAATTTACCAATTTACTCATTTAACATTAACGGATCGCCAGGTAGGCGTACAGCAGTGACAGACAGACACATATAACGGTGTCCTGTATGGAAAGATGTTACTCCAGCTGACAGTAATTCATTTTCACCTGAGCTGTCAATCAAGAACTAGTGGACCACTGATGACGCTTAAACCCGCCCTAATTTACATGAAACTCTAACTGCAGCATTCGGAAAAGCAAGCGCAGAATGTGGAAACAAGAGCAAAGTTATACACAGCATAAGCATGCAAAAAATAAAAATATGAACAGAAAATGTCCGAGAGCACAAAAAACTGAAATATAACCAAGGAAAACATGATTTTGTGTGCAAGTCGGATAATTTTGCAATATTATTTCAGTTTTGTGCAATATAATTTTAAATGTGTTTAAAGTTTTGATTCATGCTTATTATTTTTTTAAATGTGGTATTAAATTTTTTATTTCAGAATAGCAAACAATGGTCATGGATAAAAAATAATAATATATGTAAATCAAAAATGTAATAACTTTGCTTTCATTTTTTATTTTTGTGCTATAGAATTTTATTTACGTTTTTTTAAATCTGTTTTAACACTTGTTATGTTGTTATCCGTGACTGCAATACCTTTGGCGGGATTCTGATCCCATATCTGTTCCTTGCAATGAATCAGTTCAGACAGTTCTAATTTTTGACCAAATCATTATTTTAAGTCAGTTCTTTTCAATGAATTGGTTTAATCGGTTCCAATTTTTGAGCGAAACGTTCTTTTCGGTAACTTTTTTCAATGAATCAGTGTAACCAGTTCTAATTATTTTGAGTCCGTTATTGTCGATGAATTGGATTAGCAGGTTTTAATCTGTGAATGAATTCTTTTGAATTGGTTCTTTAAAATTAATCTTTATAAATTACTCTTTTAAGTCAGTTTTGTTCAATGAATCATTTTAACTAGTTCTAATTTTTAAGTTAATCACACTTTTGAATGGTTTCTTTTCAATGAATTTGCTGAAGATTCAGTCTTAACCTTTTCTTTTCTTTTCCCCACAGTGTATCATGACTCTTCTCTACGCTTTCTCCAATGACATTTTCTCTGTCATCAACTTCTTCAGCTTCTTTAATTGGCTCTGCATCGCCATGGCCATCCTTGGCATGATGTGGTTACGCTACAAGAAGCCTGAATTAGAACGACCAATTAAGGTGAGCCGGGGTGCTGAGCTAGTTAGCAAATGCTGATAAACTGTGTGAGGTGAACAAGGTCATACTTTCAAGTGCATGAGAAGTGACCTGTCATAATATATGTGTTCCCTGTCTGAAACCAGACATAGCCAGCAACAGACCGGTAACACACAGGCCCTTTTGTGCGCTTCTCTCACATTCAGTCTCTCATTGCATTCAGTGGCCTCCTCTCATCTGCTGGACACAGAGGGGTGTTCATCAAACGAGGTTTAGAGGCACTGGAGTGAAAGAGGCCATTTGCTTATTGCTCATAATCTTGCTCTCATTCTAGATCTCATTAGCGACAGTCCATTGTTTGTTTCATGCACTGTACTTAGTACTGCCTGTGATATCGTATTTCTCTGCTTTTAGACACTTTAGTGGTTTCATGAATTGAATTTTCAAAAATGAAAATTCTGTCATTAATTACTCATCCTCGTAAGACCTTCGCCATTCATGGTACTCTCATGAATGGTGGAGGAGACTGACCCGAAAGAGAAGAAATCGTTGAATAAAGTCCTTATTTTTGTTTTCATTGTGAACAAAAAGTTTCATAACATTACGGTTGAAACACTGATGTCACATGGACTATTTTAACGATGTCCTTACTGCCTTTCTTGGCCTTAAATGTGTCAGTTGCGTTGCCGTCTATGCAGGGTCAGAAAGCTCTCGAATTTCATCAAAAATACATATTTGTGTTCTGAAGATGAACAAAGGTCTTAAGGGTTTGGAACGACATGAGGGTGAGTAATTAATGACAGAATTTTCATTTTTGGAACTATCCCTTTAATTATTTACTACAGTTCAAAAGAATGGGGTGAGATATGTAATTGTTTTTGCTATTAAATTAATACTTTTATTCAGCAAGGATGCTTTAAGCTACTCAAAATTGACAGAGACACTATAAATACTGATCATAATGTGGAAGTGAAATGTAATGACGTTAGCAATGAGCTAGTCTTGATCAGAGCAAGCTTGAGGAGAGTATCAGGCCATCTGTCAACAAGCTAAGTAAGTGAAACCATTCTGCAAAACCAGATCAGTCCGGCTATCACAAAGAGCAAGAGGCTACCCGGGGAACTCTGTGATGAAGTTGTAAGGAGAAAAAAGGCAGGAGAAGGCTATAAAAAGAAAAGCTTTGAACCATTCTTAGAGCTCTGTGAAGTCCATTGTATACAAATAGAGAAAACACAACACAACACAACAAAACCCAAACATGAAAGATCAGGATGTCCTAGCAAAATGAGCAGCCAGAGAAGAATGGTGATTGTCAGAGCGAGTAACACTGGGCTCAACACTTCTTTATGTCTTTCATAAGTGAAGTAAATATTCTTTAATAAACATACTTTCTGACTGTACTTTAAATAGACTTTTGATCACATTTTCAAAGCTGTCCCACCTCTCTGTCCACTAGGTCAATATTCTGCTGCCCATTGTCTTCGTATTGGCCTGCATGTTCCTCATCGTGGTGTCCATCTGGAAGACCCCTGTGGAGTGTGCTATAGGATTTGGAATCATCGCCACAGGAGTTCCTGTGTACTTCTTCGGCGTTTGGTGGCAGAACAAGCCAAAATGGCTCTTGCAGATCATCTGTGAGTGTCTATCCTCTTGTTTGCTTCATAACTGAAATCTGAAATGTTCCTCGGGTTTTGATGGCTAAGTTGCTAAAATCAAACCTTATAAGAGTTTATTCAACAAGACTGCTTTTAAGACAAAATTAGACATTTGCTATGCATTTGACCTCCATAATTTGACAGATTTACAGAGTTGTATTATATTTGGTGGAAAATAGTGTAGGACGGGGTTTTTATCTGATGAGATTTCATTTAGCTTGTAAAAAATGGGCTATTATATTATGTTATTTTTTAAGTCTCCCATGGTATTTGATTAAAAACACTTTTCAAATGCAATAAATGAAAAAAAAAAACTCTTTACAATTATATGCAAATAAAATTAATTACACACTGTTTTGTTGGGTTTAAAAAGAAAACGTTTTTGAAAAAAATCTTACGCCCATTAAAGCTGCATTTATTTGAGCAAAATCCAGAAAAAAATAATATTGTGAAATATTATTACAATTTAAAATAACAGCTTTCTATTAGAAGATATTCTAAAATGTATTTTATTCCTGTGATGCCAAAATTTTCAAAAATTCTCAACATCATTACTCCAGTCTTCAGTATCACATGATTCTTCAGAAATCATTCTTATATGCTGATTTGTGGCACAAGAAACATTTCTTTTATTATCAATGTTGAAAAAGTTGTGCTGCATAATATTTTTGTGGAAACCATGATACATTTTTCTTCCATAGATCAGCATTTATTTAAAATAGATACATATTTAATGACACTTTTGATAAGTGTTTAATGCATCCCTGCTGAATATATATATATATATATATATACACTTATGTTGTTTAATTTTCTGTCCAGTCTCTGCCACGGCGACATGCCAGAAGCTGATGGAAGTGGTACCTCAGGAGTCCTGAAGACCAAACGGAGCGGCAGATGCCTCTTCCGCGCACAAGTCTCCTCGTACCCACCTTTACTGTATTCCTCGACTGCCTCACCTCTTCTTGTGTGAGCCAGAAAACGTCTTATCCTGCTGACACAGGCAAAATCTATATGAATTACCACATAAGAAACCAGACAACATCGGGTCACAGGAGCATTTCAATTGAGATGTAGATTTTGCATGTCCTTCCTCAATCAAATGTATTATACTGTATACATCAATACATCAATTTATTATATATATATATATATATATATATATATATATATTTTTTTTTAACTACCAGAGATATGTGTCATATAACTTGGTCATCCCTTTATTTAGGGCTTTGTTTATGATTTTTAGCTTCCTGTATCGTATTTTCAGCTTTTATTTCAGAATGTACGTGAGGAAAAGTGCGTACCGAGCTTCCCTCATACTTGTGGAGAGGCGCCATTGTCTCAGCAACCAGAACCGTGATTCCCACCTGACCGACAAATTTGCATCTTGGATTACGGAATATCCTATTATGCATTTCTTTTTCTACAGCAGATAATGACCAGTTTGCTGTGCCTTCTCTGTTGGTGTAGAATTGTATTATTTTTTGAGATCGACTTGATATGACTTTATACGTCAACAGATTTATTTTTGATAGCTTAATGCAGTTTTTTTAGTGTTACTAAGAATTTCAAGGAATCTCCTTTTTGTTTGGTCATGGTCCTCTAATTTAATATTACAAAAGGCGTAGACGTACAGTATTCACAAATTCATCAGAATACCTATAGCCTTGCCGCTTACCTCAGTAAACATACAGGACATTACATTCATAGACCTGGCTGTATATTTTTATGCCTACTTTTGATTTAATGAAGCACAAAAGATAAGGTGCTGTTTTCCTTTTTTTAATGTTTAGCACCTCTTTTCTGCATCTGTTATGCAAGTATAACTTAACACTGGACCACCTTTTTTATTTCGTTTCCCTTAAATTTGGCAATTATTTAAACAAAGCAAAGTTGCTTGGTAGTTACGAACTTTTAAAAGAAAGTTATGTCGTCATTTAAAACAGTTTGTTGCTGTTGTACTATGTATGGTTTGTCAGTTACTACGTGTTTTTATTGTACCGTCAAGGTATCGTTAAAAAAAAAAAAAAAAGATAAAAATACCCTTACCGAAGAGATTTTAGTGCCTCATCAGTTTGCGAACTGAAAAATTCAGAATGAATTTGCTTGAAAATGCGATATCGTTATTGTGTTTCAGTTTTAGACGGCTGTACGCAAAAAAAAATTCCGTTATCTTCGTTAGTTTCGGTTAAATGGACATTTGTTCCTATACTGGACCAAAACCAGTTGTATGTGCGGGTGAAAATGCACATTTTCCGTTAAAAAGTGGTGAGAGAAACACTAGGGGTGTTTTGGGTGATGGAGGGGGGTGTTATTTTAGGACAAAATGGAAATTGTCCTTTGGCTATTTTGATTACAGAAACATTTCCAAGGCTTCTGGATAGAAGGACTCTTTAGATCCGACATGCTTTTCTTCAGTGCTGTTATGTTTATAGTGGGTGTTTAGATAATGAAGCTTTGTATTATTTAGAGTATTACAGCAGTAAGACTAACACTCCAGCCAACGAGATCATTTTATCTAATTTAAATAGTTATGTAGAAATTTACTTATATTTATTTATTATTTTTAGAGTCATTCAGTTAGTGCTCTAATAAATTTTTACAGGGCATTTTTAAAGAAATGCTGAAAATAAATTGTTACTGATATTTTTTTTCCTTCTTCAGAAAATGATTTTTTTATATTTGTGTTTTTATTTTTATTTTTTTGTGAATCTGTAAATGTATTTTGTAACTGATGGCTTGTCGTAGTTTCCATTTGTGCCCATTAATATAAAAATAACTGCAGATGAGCTGAGTCTGCCTGCACTGACATCTGCCCCTTGAAAACAGACCACATCACAGTGACGCTACATTTTACTATTTTTTTGTTGACGTATGATGAATTATATTTGCTCATCGCAGATCTTTCGGTATCATTGGTGTCTTCGTTAAATACTAATAAAAAAGAAAATAAAAAAACTTCAAGATATGACTGACTCTTATGTGTATGCTTATGTTCTTCGAATAAAAATTGTCCACTAAACAGTTTCTTTAAACTTTTGTTTCTATAAACACCAGATTTTGCATTTATAAACTGGCATGTATAATTAAACTTTAGATCCAACAGCTATCTTTACAGGCATGCAAACCCTTTTACCTGAGGGCAGACTCGCTTTCATCGGTTCATTTTTTCGCTTTCATCGGTTCACTCTTTTGAGAGAAGACTGTTTTCTTGTGTAGATGATCTCTAATCAGTCAGCTACACTGCTTATAGAACTCTGAACAGTTCTAAGTGTTCTAAGTATTCTGTAACCATCTGTCCTGTCTTCTCAGTGATGTCCAGTGAAAAACAACTATGGAGAGATCCTATTGAGCAGGTTCTTGTAATGGTTGTGTCTACTGTACAAAAACCTTTTTTTAGAAATTAAACAATTCATGCTCTGTGATTTTTACTTTGTTGCAGAACATTGTTGAGTATTCAGAAAAATAAAACAAGAATGCATTCAAAACATGAGTACTTGTGTAGTTTTTTATTAGCAGATCAGCTGTTTTTGTTAGCACTGAAATAGCATAAATATGAAGATACTTAATGAATCACTTAGTTAATATGTAAATACACTCATCACAACAACTTATATAAAGTTGTGACTAAAACTATTTAAAATATAATTATACTTTTAAATGTATTATATAGTAAAATTATAAATAATTAGTTCAAATTATTAAGAAACCCTACGGTGGCCGAGAGACCTCAACGCGCTGCAATTACAGAAAACATGCAAATAGAAAAAGCACCAGCAAATCAAGAAAACATCTTCATCAGTTTGACAGCAGGTGCTGCAAATGCTCACAACACGAACAAATAAAAAAAACGTGCTGCAAATGGTCACAACGCAACCAAATAAATTATTTTATTTGCAGCGCTTTTTTTATTTGGTTGCGTTGTGAGCATTTGCAGCGCGTGTGTTGTCAAATTGATGAAGTTGTTTTCTTAATTTGCAGGTGTTTTTTTCTATTTGCAGCGCCTTGAGCTCTCTCGGCCACCGTAAGATACATTATTTTTCAATAAAACATTTTATATTTTATAAAGAGAATTCCACATAGGCCTATAAGGATGTTTATAGTAGTTCCTGGATGGCTTTATTCTCTCAAGCAAAGTTTCTCAGTCGTGAATTCCTGCTGCTCGTGACTAAAATGGGCTCATGCAAGACTCTGGAAAAACTGACCTAAAAGGCATTTTTCTCCTAAGGATATCCGTAATAGCTCCGGTCTCGCATCAGCTGCTGTGGCCTAAGGAAAGCTCTCATGTCATGTGAGGAAAAGATTAGCCAGTGTCATTTGACTACGCTTTTATTTGTTATTACTAAAATTTGTGTTATTTCGTTAAAAAGCAGATGCAACGCCTCAGTGATAAAGCGTGAAGAGCACTAATTCAGCTATTTAAAAGTAAAATAAGAAATTTCTGCAGCATTTCTGGCACCAAGTGTCATTGAAAGAATAGCCTATTAAAAAGCGATAAACTAATTAAACCACATACGCGTTGTAATTTGTTAAAACAGTTTACTGCGACTGTAGCTATATAAGTATTAATGAATTCTAAGCAACAAAAAAAAAAAACGAATGATGAAGTAGTTTACATTTTCCACAATTAGCTCATTAGCAATTAGCAATTAGCTCATAAACTATGAGGCGCATTTTTGTCCTCATATGGTGTACAGTTGAAACAGTAGCATGGCACAATTGAGACACCCATTCTTAATGCTCTAAAAAGCTATCTAACAATTTATTGCAAATGTAATAAATTACAAAATTACAGTTTTAAATAGTTACATTCTAAAAATAAATGTGTTTACATTATTTTAATTATTTTTTCAAAGGTTTGAATAATTTCGTAGGATAAAAAAAACTTTTTGTGGAAAGTTAAAGGTTACTTTTAAATAAATATTCTGCTGTTTACTTTCAGAAAATTAGCTAAAAACCTCAATTATGACTTGACATTACAAACTTGATTGCGAATTGTTTTAACAAGCACTAAACTAAAAGTACAAGAGCATTGTTAGGTTTCAAAGCACGGGACTAGTCTATAAACTCAAGTTGTGTTGCTGTGTAATAACTCTTCGAGTACCTGACACACTAAGCTACTCAGCAGAGAATCCTCATACTTTACTGTTAAATGTAACATGTAGACACTGACTGACCTCCTCCTGACTGTAGGCTTCATGTGAGAAACAGAATAGCACCTCCAGTCGACTGACCACTCATTCTTGACAGATGAGTCTGTGCTGCAGCCCTATCCATGTTTCATAATTTCTATGAAAATAGTGGAGACCCTTTCAGGCAAAAAAAAAAATAAAAATCAGATTAGAGAAACAATGAAGGTGTTCTAATTTGAAGTAAAATGATCAACAGCTCATGTTAGTTAAATGCATGGGGGAAGTTTTCTGACGTGGCAACCTGATGAAAATTTCTACCTCAGATTGCAGGAGAAATGTAAAAGTTGAGCATTTCTGTGCTCTTTATCTATTGGTCATAGGGGTTTAGCATTTTGTACATGGTCAGCGTTACGTCAGTCCGCCTGAGGCAAAGAAGAGGTTTGCGCTCCTAAAATAAAATCAAGGACTGTCTGTTTACCAGAAGGTTAAAAGTCAATCACAACAAAATGAATCACCTCACTCACAAAAGATGCTCACCAAGGCTTCATTTATTTGACCTAAAATACAATTTGAAATCTTAATACAATTTAAAATAACTGGCTTACATTTCAATATAATTAAAAAAGTAATTTATTCCTGTGATAGCAATGCTTAATAGAAGACCAAAACATATGTCACCTTATTTAAATTCTCACCTTCATAATAAAATTAATAGTTTTCGGATAAAAAATATATATATTGTTACTGCTGTCTCTGTTATTGTGTGTTTGTGTGTTTACCTAAGAGAATGAACTCTGTTGCTTTAGTCTCTTGGCAACAGGCAACTCATCAGTAATTTTTCTCTGGTT
The DNA here is from genome assembly GCF_012432095.1 of Onychostoma macrolepis. Classification (NCBI taxonomy): domain Eukaryota; kingdom Metazoa; phylum Chordata; class Actinopteri; order Cypriniformes; family Cyprinidae; genus Onychostoma; species Onychostoma macrolepis. The sequence goes on along the minus strand of NC_081179.1, from coordinate 9,284,471 downwards.
CAAAGATAAAATCATTTGTTGCCATCGTGTTCAATATTTTCATTACGGTGAATTTCCAATCTCATCTCATTTCTTTATATCACAGGCATCCCTGTGGTCACGACTCTAATACAGAAACCTTTTGTGCAGCTGATATCAGGATGGAGTGGCGTGTCTGGTTTCTCCGGTAATGCAGGTTCATACGCACACAGAACCCCATGTTCTCCAAGATTTACGTCACAGTGAACACTTATGTGTCAAATCACAAGTGTTTCCTGACACCGAGACCAGAGGTTTTGAGCAATTGCAGATGGGGCCGATAAAGGGGCAATTTTAGCTTTGCACCAAAAACTAACGTTATAGGTAGAGATAAAGGTTGAAAATTAATGATACTTGACAATGGTTTTTGCAAGTTCCTGATAAACAACAGTGTGATATACGCTGGTATTCGGAAGTTAGCCAATCATATCAATCCTTTTAAATAATGAAGTCTTAAAAGTACCACTGTTTACATCTAGGGGTCAGAAGGAGGGTATAAAATGTCATGTAATATTACATTATGTATGTTTTGGTGCAAAACCTATGACTAGTATCAGAGGCGTAGCAATAGGGCAGGCAAGGCAGGCAATTGCCTGGGGCCCCGCATTTTGAGGGGGCCCCCGACAGCTGACCATTTGAACAATCGGAAATGTCATTATTAATAATATACACGTAACATGGTGCAATATATCTGCATCCCCCCTAGGGGGCTCCCTCTCGCGTTACGCTGGATGTGCTAAACTATTTATGTTATATTATGTGTTTTGACTACTTTTTGTATGTTGTATAAAGGTATATTAACAAAATAATCTTTTAGAAGGGCCTCATCTATTAATTTTGCCTGGGGCCCCCACTTCATCTTGGTTCGCCTCTGACTAGTATAACAGGTAAATAAAAAGGTTAAAAAAATAAAACCATACAGAAGTGTAAATCATGACCTGATACTGCTTGCTGTGTTCAAATGCAACAAACGAACCAGAGAAATATCTCCTGGCTGGCCTTGTGTCCTTCTGCACCACTTGTTTTAATGGAAAGCGCAATAGAAAACAACAGGAGGCTGGGATTGGAAGGGGCAGAGAGACAGAGGTCAAAAGGTGTCGGAGTGAGATGTATGACTGGAAGTCTGGAGGCGGAGAGGCTCACACACTCGTGTGCATACACACACACAGAATTAGGCAAATCTCTCACTCAAGGTCACGATTCCACCCTCACAATGGCAGTCAGGTGACTGGAAGCAAGATCCGGGTGATCATGTGCTTGGCTACAAAGACTTTTATTTGTCCTTTATGTCAGAAAAAGTTGTAAGGGACAACATGGCATATTTACCAACCGAGGCCATAGGTTTGTTTGTTCTGGTAGGGACATTTCAAAAAGAAAATACACAGATATGTTTCTAAAATTGCTTGTGTTAACTCTTTTTTAATGGTTTTTTAAAAAAGTTTTCATGCTTTCATTATCACCTGTACTTTACTTTGAAAGGCCTACTATTTACACTTTTTAGGTAAAGAAATATTGCATGGCAATATAGGGTTTCTCTCACACACACATAGTACTGACTAATAAAAATGAATGCTCAGCTGATAAGGATATTGCCTCTCTCTCTTGTTGTCGACAGTGTGAGAGGATATTTCTCAGTGATTCAGATCACTTTAATTTCCTCTGGTCTCGGGACTGCCATGAAACATTGGAACTATGTGTACTTTTATAATCAGTACAATTATAAATGTATATGACTTTAAATAAAATATTTGTTCATATACCATATATTACAGTTTTTTACAATCACTATGACATTTTTTCCAATACTTCTAACAATTTTCCTAAACTCTTAACGCACCAACACACCTACAACACACAATTGACAAAACAGTTAATTTCATGTTCAAAATCACACACTGCGAACTAAACTCTAACACTAATTTTCAAATTACAATAATATACTAACACAATACACTACATCTACCTAAACACTGCAAACATGTCTCAAAATCAAATTATTATTCCAAAACACTAACACATGTTCTCTTCCAACAGGAACATTTAGTCAATCATAGCACAATATCATAAAAACACTAACATCCAATGGAATTACAGAAACTGTATTATTTTAGGTGTCAGGTCTGACCTTACTGTAATACAGTATATTGCATTGATCATAGATTGTGTTTTACACTACAGTTTGTTTTTCTTTTTGGGTTTAGTAAATACATGTATTTTGTCTTATTGCTGCAAAAATTCTATACAAAATTTGAATGACCCATCTCAGAGTAGCTTTATAGAATGAACGGTTTGTGGGAGAAAAAGAGACTGAGACAGAATTGCTGCAGTAAAGGCTTTATTTGCAACAGGACATTAGAAAAACAAGAAAGAAAACAAGAATGCATGAAAACAAAAGATATGCAATATTCTGTCATTTATTATGTGAAAGTTCAAAAATATACAAACAGAAAAAGCCACAGAAGAATTATAAATAAATGTAATCTCATTTGCCCAGCCTTCTGTGTTTGGCCACATGTTCTCATCCACATCACACCTGATATCTTCTCTGGCAAGGCATCTTGGGAAGAATCTTTTGGTATGCCTTATCCACCCCTGAGCCATAATGGGAAGAGGGATGCAAACCGTAGGCTTTTGTGTCAGTTGTACGAGACATGCATGTTAATTAGTGTCATTTCTGAGAAGGATGGGTGTCAGAGCTTCATTAGGGTCAGGGCCTGTGGGAGTGATCCCATGGTAAACAGATGTAAACCGTATCAGTTCACTCTGGTAACACATTCCACATTGTTCAGGGGAATGTAGAGGCTTCATATCCATACATAATTAAAAGTTTATACAACCTTTACTGGGTCAGCAATCTAAACAGCAATGTGTGTGTGTGTTTGTATATATATATCAGTGGCGAGCGGTGACTTTTTTAACCGGGTGTGCTAGGTGCTAAGATTAAGATATCCCCACCCCCCACCACCATGTGATTTCGTCGGGTTAGTTTTGCATCAAACACAATGTAATTTTTGGCAATCGAGATCTGGCAGCAACAGCGCATTTTTCCACCTGGGCGAGCGCTTGGCGGACAGCTAACTTCTCGCATGAAATCAGCCGTCTACCAGCTAAACCAGGGGTCACCACAATCGGTCCTGGAGGGCCGGAGTCCTGCAGAGTTTAGCTCCAACTTGCCTCAACACACCTGCCTTGACGTTTCAAGTATACCAAGCAAGACCTTGATTAGCTGGTTCAGGTGTGTTTGATTAGGGTTGGAGCTAAACTCTGCAGGACACCGGCCTTCCAGGAGCAAGTTTGGTGACCCCTGGGCTACTGTATATGGACGGAACGCCACTGATATATATATATACAGAGGCAGACAGTAACTAAGTACATTTACTTTTATTATTTTTTCTGGAAACTTATGACTTTAACTTCACTACATTTGAAAGACAAATATTGTACTTTTCACTCCACTACATTTCTATCAAGGTCTTCGAAGTAGAAAGTTGTTACTATGTAGCAGCTTTGAAAGTCAGTGGGTGATTTTTTTCTTCTCCAAAACATGACTTTCTTTTTTTCAGACAGTTTTATCAGTAATCACTCTCGTAGGGCTACATGAAGTGATTTCCCAGCATTTTTTTTAACACTGACCGGTTGCAAATGTGATATTTATTTACAACAATTCAATAATAATAAGTTAATATTGTGGTATATATTACAATATTGTCTGATTTTACTCAATTTTGTATGTGAAAATATTACTTATAAAGCCACAGAAGAACTGTTATGCGTCCCCTAATAAAACACAATAGGTGTTGGACTTGAAGCAGCACTGCAGACCGTTCTGTGTGACATCAAAGTACAGCGAGAGCGATTAGACAGCATTTTTGACAATTTTGTTTTGATGTCAAATAAGTCTTGCTGTTTTGCTTCTTTGTTAAAGGAGTGTTGCTGTTGTAAAGTTATACAGCTACAGTTGTGTTGCTGGGTTTTAAAGCAGGTGTGATTTTTTCTTCTTCTTCCTTATCACTCTGTATTTACAGGATTTCTCTGTCCACTCTGTTCAAATGTGGATGAATGGCTACACATAGATGTGTGCACACATACTGTCAGAGCTGTGTGAGATCACTACCATCCTGCTTTTGTAGGGGTGGGTAGGGGTGCTAAATAATCTATTTTTTATTATTATTATTGTTTTTTTTCCCCCATAGGTTTTTAACATTCTAAAAGCTCTTTATTCCAAAGATACTACAAGCTAGTCAGTGTATTCAGTAGGTGTAATGTATTGTAAGTTGCTTCAGAGGTATTTCAAGTATTACGTACAACAATGATAAAACAGTGCATTAACATAAAAAAGGAAATTTACTTTTGGTACGTAAGTACTTTTAAAAGCAAGTACTTCTGTACTTTTACTTAAGTAAAAATATGTCTTTACAACTTTCACTTGTAATGGAGTAATATTTGACCAGCAGTATCTGTACTTTCACTCAAGTAATGGAGTTGTGTACTTTGTCCGCCTCTGTATATATATATATATATATATTAGTGCTTTCAAACGATTAATCACGATTAATTGCATCCAAAATAAAAGTTTTGTTTACATAATATATGAGTGTGTACTGTGTATATTTATTTTGTATATATAAATACAAACACATGCATGTATATATTTAAGAAAAATATGTTATGTTTATATATTATATATATAATATATCATATTTACATGATATATGTATGTGTATATATTATGATATATTATATATATATATATCATAATATATACACATACATATATCATGTAAATAAAACTTTATTTCGGATGCGATTAATCATGATTAATCGTTTGACAGCACTAATATATATAATATATATATATATATTCATATATGTGTGTGTGTGACCCAGGACCACAAAACCAGTCATAAGGGTCAGTGTTTTTAAATTGAGATTTATTCATCTTCTGAAAGTTGAATAAATAAGCTTTTGTTATGATAGGGCAATATTTGGCCGAGATACAACTATTTGAAAATCTGGAATCTGAGGGTGCAAAAAAATCTAAATATTCAGAAAATCACCTTTAAAGTTATCCAAATGAAGTCCTTAGCAACACATTACGTTTACGATATTTAAGTTTTATTTTTACGGTAGGAAATTTACAAAATATCTTCATGGAACATGATCTTTACTTAATATCCTAATGAATTTTGGCATAAAAGAAAAATCGATAATTTTGACCCAAACGATATATTGTTGGCTATTGCTACAAATATACCCATACTTATGACTGGTTTTGTGGTCCAGGGTATATTTATGTAATAATTTATGATAATGATATATGTTGTGCTTTTTTATTATTAAAGAGAAATATGACCTAAGCCCCCTGGTGTTTGATGCAGTGAAATTTTAATTTAATAATTAAATTTTTATTTTATTATTATTTATTTATTTTTTATTTGACGCTGTGAAAATTGTATTTAATTTGATTTGATTTTCAATTTAATTATTTTATTTTTCTCTAGGAATGTTAATATCGTCTAAGTACTTGTGAAGTTTTATCAGTACAACCATATTCACCCACTCCAGCAAGCGGCGCTGTAGCGCAGAAGTGTTCAAAACAAACCATCGAGAAGCGTGTTGTTGGCGGAAGTATTTCGTACGTCTGCCTTGTAGTTCATTTAAAGCTCCATGTGGCTGTAATTGTCACGTTTAAGTCAATCTGTGCCTCTTAAAACAATCAAAATGGGTAAAAAGGGTAAAAAAGAAAAGAAAGTGAAAGGAGCGGAGAAAACAGCCGCAAAAATGGAGAAGAAGGTGTCAAAAAGATCGAAAAGAGAGGAGGTGAGTGAATTTATTGCTTAGGATGCCACCATTAGCACTCCAAACAGTAAACCAACAAAAAGTCATAGTTTTATTCTGTATTTTATGGAATTAGGAGGATTTAGAGGCTTTAATAGCAGAATTTCAGTCTCTGGACGCAAAAAAGACGCAGGTGTTGGAGACGGCGTGTCCCCCTCCGTCCCCCAGGTGTGTGTTCATGCGTACAGGTGTGAGTCACGTGCCTGTTCCTGTGACATCTGATTGACAGCTCGCGCTCTCCGCAGGTTGAACGCTTCTCTGTGCGCGCATCCCGAAAAAGACGAGCTGATTTTGTTCGGAGGGGAATTTTTCAATGGGAAGAAAGTAAGTACCCGTGTTGGTAAACGTGTAGCTATGTTTCGAAGCTGGTCCATCAGCTGTAATGTTCCAAGAACCATTCTGACCACCTTAAGCTTGTTATATTCTTATTGTATTCCTCATTTGTAAGTTGCTTTGGATAAAAGGTTTGTTGCTAGTACGAGATGGTCTATCTTGGACCAACTAGAAACCAGCTACCAGTTTAAACTGGATTTTCCACCAGAGGACATGGTATATTGATATTTACATAATATATCAATGTACAGTTGATATCTTCCTATGAAATATGTAAATACATTTTAATTAGTTTGTTACTGTACAGAAGTGGCATATCTTATCAACCGAAACGCACACTGTGTGCTTCCCAAAAAGCATCAAGCCAGTTAAATGTTTCCTTTCTTTCAGACATTTCTGTACAATGAATTATTCTTCTACAACATTAAGAAAAACACCTGGGTGAAGGCAGAGATCCCGAACCCTCCTCCAAGACGCTGCGCTCAACAGGTACTTCTTTAACTTATTTAATTTGTAAGTTAAACATACCGTAATACCGTAAAATATATATTAATATTATAACTTTTTTCTTTGACAGAAAATATATGGAAACAGGAAGATGTATGAACAGTTTTTGTATTAATGCTGGACATGTTATTTCAGTCTTCACCACCAGGGGTCAGACTGTCTTAACATAAGTCATTTATCTCAAACACGTTTCTGCTGCTCTCTCTCCATCTCCCTGCAGGCAGTGGTAGTTCCCCAGGGTGGAGGGCAGATGTGGATATTTGGAGGGGAGTTTGCGTCCCCTGACGGCGAGCAGTTCTATCATTATAAAGATCTGTGGGTGCTTCACCTGGGGACACGCACATGGGAGCAAATCAAGTGAGTACTGTTTGTTTTTGACCGAGGACTGTGCAATACTCAAGTGAGATATTACAAGTCAAAGAAAATGCACTCCTATTTAAAATTTGGACACCATCACATTTTTTTTTTTTTAAGCCAAATGCTTTTAAAATGTACTTGAAGACAACATGACAGCAAAATAGACAGAATATCGTCAAAATAGTATGAAAAAAACATATTGAATGATTACCATATGTATGTACTATAATATCAAAGATGCCATAACATATATCAAAATATCATGGATATTGGATAAATACACACACACACACACTACAATAAAAATAAAAAAAATGACAGAAATAAGCAAAAAAATTACTAAAACTTTAACACTGAATAACACTGAAAAAGACTGAATTCTCTAAGTTGAACCAGAAGTCTAATTGTATTTGGTCTTTATGGAAGCTTAGCAGGGACTTTAAGACCCGTGTCCACCTGTGTTTTGCCGTCATGCTGTGACTAGAGGTTACAGAGGTCTAAACTAACAGGATTGACTTTTGACTTGTTGAAATATGTCCGCTTTGTCCTCTCAGAGCTCCTGGTGCTCCGTCTGGCAGGAGTGGACATCGAATGGTCCTGAGCAAACGACAGCTGCTTGTGTTTGGAGGCTTCCATGAGAGCACCAGGTACAGGCAGGGGTCCCCAACTTCAACTTGTCAACATTAAATCTGTATTATAAGGAAAATGATACTTTTTGCTGTACTACTTTTTGGAGTGAGATTTATGCCCCTTAAAGTTCCAGACAATGTGTATAGATGACCATCAGAATTTTGTAAATCTATTCAATCATTTTCATTTTTAAAATAGTGTTAATTTGAATATATTCTTTTCAATATTTTTTTAATATAAGTAATATAATTAATTTACTATTTTAAGATCTATATGTATTTATGTACATATGTAACATTTAAAACATTAATACTCTTTAAATATTTAGTTTTTGTGATGCTTATGTTCTCTGCTCTACAGGGATTATATTTATTACAATGATATTCATGCTTTTAACCTGGACACATTCACATGGAGCCGTCTCCAGCCCACAGGAACTGGCCCCTGTCCCCGTTCAGCCTGTCAAATGACCCCCACTCCTGACGGCAACGGTGTCATCATCTACGGCGGATACTCCAAAAATGTATGTGTTTTGGTTATTACTGTAATTTTTATTAATGTACACTGAAATTGATATATATATATATATACTTTTATTTTATTTTTTTTGTTGTGGGTTTGCTTTTGAGATAAACAATCTTTTTTCCTACTGTTCATTTAAACTTTCTATTTTCATCAAAGAATCCTAAAAATACATATTTAAAAATGTATAATTTGTGGAAATCTAGCGTTCTCACAAAAAAAAAAAATTAAGTAGCTCAACTGTTTTCAACATTGATATAAGAAATGTTGCTTAAGCAGCTTATCTGCATATTAGAATGATTTCTGAAGGATCTTGTGACACTGAAGTAATGATGCTGCAAATTCAGCTTTGTCATCACAGGAATAAATTACATTTTAAAATATATTAACAGTTACTTTAATATGTAATACCATTTCACAATATTACTGTTTTTACTGTATTTTTTCCAGTTAATGTAGTTCATGAAGTCATTATAGTGATGATATCATAATATCATGGTAGTTTTGATCTATAGATACTAAGAATTAGGGCTGGGCGATATGGCCCCAAAAATTATCATGATATCATATCATATGATAATTTTTTTCGATATCAAATGAGTCACGCTGTTTCGTTCCGCTTTTGGCGCAAACATTATATCGAACATTTATCAAACTCTTCATATCGTTTTATCGAGTAAAATTATATCGCGATAATTATCGTTATCGAATTATCGCCCAGCCCTGCATTGGTACTACTAATTATGTATTTTAAAAAATGCGTTTACATGCACGCTCTTAAGTCGGTTATGCTTAAGTTACTAAACCGAAAACGCACGTGTTCATGTAAACGCCGTAACCCGTTTTTTTTTTTTTTTAAACAGAGTAAGATCATAAACGGCGTAAGCATAAACCGGTCGACACAGGTAGTTTTTTTTTTTTGCCTCTTACCCTGATTTTGCGCGGCATGTAAACACAATAACCTGCTTTCTGTTGGCTTATTGAAGTGCACATGTGTGATAAGTGACAGGAACCATTGCAGATCAATGCAGATTTAAGCGCATCTAGACAGAGCAAACGTTTTGCATTAAAGAAAGATGGAAATATAACAGAAAAGCAGACTCTTTCATGACTCCGAAAATGATACAAGCGTTCTCATCTCGTGCAGCAGAAATAGAAGTGGTTCAGTCAAAACGCTGCATTTATAACTGCATGAGAGGATATGAGCTGTAAGTTTCGCGCTGACGTTGCAAGCTTTATTTAACATCACAACTGAAAAACATATTGAATGCTCTGTGTTGGATACGAAAATGATTATATTTTGACCTCACTAAAGGGAAATTACCTGATTTATTACTAAAGTCATGTAAACGCAGCTTACTTGCGTTGTCAGGTTACTGATGTCCATGTAAACGGGGAAACCTGATTATTTTAATAAGCTGATATTTGTGAGTTATCAGCTTACTGGTGTGCATGTAAATGTGCTCAGTGTCATGGTACATGGAAAAACACCATGGTAGTACTATGTCCAATAAATCATGATAGTGTCAAGGTACTTTTATTTTTTAACGTACAGTTGCTAAGCAACTTGCCACATTTATATAGAATCCTACTGATGTTCGGTCACATGAATAGCTTACAGTAGCTTAATTCCTATGGCCATAACTATTTGTTGCATGCTTATGTAACAACATGCATATAACCTCAACAATTGAATTGAAGATGGTTCATTTTATTGAACATACTCCCTCCATATATAGGCATGTGGCCTTTCAGGTTAAAGTGTAATGGATTTAAAACTGTTCACACCTTATATGTCCATTATTAGTTAAGCTGTGTTACACTTGACTTCATTTTGTAAGAGCATGTTGATGGCAACTGCAACTGCTCTACACAGAGAGCGAGGTATTGTCATTTCCAGGAGCTTGTCCTTGAGTAAACCCACGAGAGTAAACTGACGTAGGTGGTAATGGCTGCCTTTCTCTTCCAGAGAGCGAAGAAGGATGTGGATAAAGGAACCATCCATTCTGACATGTTCCTGCTGAGGAGGGAAGGCAAAGAGGAGCAAGGTACCATCATTAGAGCCTCCACGGTCATCGCTTGTTTAACATGGGCTGCTTTTCTCTCCATTTATCCTTTTTATTTGGAAGATCCACTTTCTTTCCCATGTCTGAAAAAGATTTATTCATAAATTATGGTCCTGTCCTGCAGAAAAGTGGACATGGACACGAGTGAACCCTTCAGGAGTCAAGCCCCCTCCTCGGTCAGGCTTCTCTCTGGCGGTGGGCCCTGGGGGCCGGGCGCTGCTCTTCGGTGGCGTCTGTGATGAGGAGGATGAGGAATCTCTGGAAGGAGACTTTTTTAATGACCTTTACTTTTATGATATCAACAAAAACCGGTGGTTTCCTGCTCAGCTAAAGGTTGGTGTGATGTTTTGATTTAGTAAAGCCTCTAAGTAAAGCTGAAGAAACATTAATATATACATTTGTCTGTTTCTTGGCAGGGCAACAAGTCAGAAAAGAAGAAGAGGCGCCGTGGGAAGAAGGGAGAACAGACGAATGAAACTGAAGGGGAGAAAGAGGAGCCACAAGGTCCCACTGAGATTGTTAAAGAGATCGTGGGTGAGGATGGAACGGTTATGACCATCAAGGAAGTGATTCCAGCCGCACAGGCAGAGGAGGATAGTGAGGAGGAGGAGGAGGAGGATGGCGAAGAGGAGGAGGCGGCTGCAATGGCTCCCCTGGTGGAGCCCTGTCCTCGCTCCAGCGCCATGGCAACGGTGAAGCACGGCAAGTTGTACTTGTACGGCGGAATGTTTGAGGTGGGAGATCGACAATTCACACTCAGCGATCTCTACAGCCTGGACCTGCATAAGATGGACCAGTGGGATGTTCTAGTGGAAATGGACCCCAGTAAGTGGAAAGACAGCCCAGAATTCCCTTAGCTTCTTTCAGAATAAATCTGTCTGTCTGCCTGCCTGTCAGTCAGTATCTGTCTGTCTGTCTGCCTGTCTGCCTGTCTGTCTGCCTGTCTGTCTGCCTGTCTGTCTGTCTGCCTGCCTGTCTGTCTGTCTGCCTGTCTGCCTGCCTGTCAGTCAGTATCTGTCTGTCTGTCTGCCTGTCTGCCTGCCTGTCTGCCTGCCTGTCTGCCTGCCTGTCTGCCTGCCTGCCTGTCTGCCTGTCTGTCTGTCTGTCTGCCTGCCTGTCTGCCTGTCTGTCTGCCTGTCTGTCTGTCTGCCTGTCAGTCAGTCAGTATCTATTTGTCTGCCTGCCTGTCTGCCTGTCTGTCTGTCTGTCTGCCTGTCAGTCAGTATCTATTTGTCTGTCTGCCTGTCTGTCTGTCTGTCTGCCTGTCTGTCTGTCTGCCTGTCAGTCAGTATCTATCTGTCGGTCTGTCTCCGACTATCTATCTATCTACTATTTGTCTCTTTCTTGTCATTTGTTCTATGTATCGTTTGTTTGTTTGTCTGTCTGTCTGTCTGTCTGTTGGCAGGGTTGCCATGTCTGCAAAATAAAACCCAAAGCCCAATTGCTATTCAAAAATACAATCACACTTTTTATGCAGTTTTTCCCTGTTGGGGGTCCATCAAAAATGTTATGGGGGGTGGGGGGCGATCACTTTAACCTGCAGACTAAAAAACAACCCCAAGCAGCAGTGTAAAAGTTGCCCAATTCCGCTATAAATCATTGGAGTTGGCAACATTCTGTTGTTTTCACTCTCTGTCATTTGTTCTATCCATTGTTTGTTTGTCTATCTGTTTATCTATCTATCATTCTATCTATCTATCGTTCTATTGTTCTATGTTGTATTGCGAATAGTTCAGTACAAACAAGTATAAGAAACAAGCCACACTCAAACACTGACTTCTAATTACAGAGACGCAGGAGTGGCTGGAAGAATCGGAATCAGAAGATGAAGAAGAAGCAGCAAAGGGCGGTGATGATGAGGAAGAGGATGAGGAAGAGGAGGAATCTGAAGAGGAGAGTGAAGAAGGTGTGTATTTTGGAAATGCCAATTTAATTTTGCATTTCGGATACATTTGTGAAGGAGAAAAGTATTTAAATACTAAGTTTACGGTTTACTTTGAGACAGTTCAAAATGATGGCTATATATGAGATTAAAAGCCCATCCCTGAGGGTGGACACATACATTTTACGTTAATGATCAAGGCCATGATTTGGGTCAGGTCCATGAGGTAGACATGAGCAGATGACAAAGGGTTTAGCTGCCAAGTCCCAGGTCAACGTCCACTGATTCTCTTTGACAACCAGAGCTGTGTGTTTTGCTTTGGGGTCCTTCTCGCTTAAATTCATTATTGTTGGATGCCTGTTTCACTTGTCAGTTGTAATAACATCACTGATTGTTAGCTTGTGGCTGCTTCGTGGTTAGGTAGTATGCTAAACAAAGAGACTTTGTTGCCTCATCATCCACATCGGGGGCGTTTCATGTTAAGAGTATCTCCATTTCAGTACTTCAGCTCCCGGGTTTTACCTTGGACATAATGTGCTGACTCCAAAGTTTTTTAGGAGAACTGAAATGTTTATAGATTTTTAAAGAGATCCGAAGTGGAAAACTGGACAGGTGTTGACATTTTCTCTGAATTTCTCTATCAGATGCAGACCATCCTCCAGTAAAGCCCGGAGAAGCGCTTGCGGATTATCAAACACGAACTGAGAAATACTGGCTGGGTATGGCCCGAGCCAACATGGGTGCTGATGCCAAAGAAAAGAAAGTACAAAAGGTCGGCCACGCCATGGCCAAGGTGTTCTTTGAGGATCAGGAATGAGATTAGTGTGTGTGTGTGTGAGAGAGAGAGAAGATAATTAAAGGGTTTGTTTGTGAGAAAGAGAATGGATATGTGTTATCATAAATATTAGCAAGCTGTGTGTATGAAAGTGCACAAAAAAGAACGGATGGATGTGTGTTTGAGTTTTAAAGTAGTTAAAACATGTTATTCTGACTGTAATGTTTAAAAAAACATGGCCTTACTCTTTTCTCACTATTTTGTCCATGTGTTTTTATTATTAATAACAGAAGCTGAATCTCAAAGTAGTTTAATTATTTGCGTTAAGCGTTGTTTTTTTCCTGCTTTCCGTAACCCTCTCTAATCAGATTCAGAAACCATTTTTGGGTTGTGACCACTGCTCTAAATCATACTAAACTAGGCAATATTTATATTTTTTTATAATATTTGATCAAATAATTTCATTATTTAGCATAAGCAAATTGTTTACTCCTTTTTTTTTTTTTTTTTTTTTTTTTTTGAAGGGATATTGTGCAACATAAATTTGCTCCCTCATCATAAATTGTGTTTGCTTAAAGTAATTATGTAATATCTTTAGTGATTTGGTCCCAAGAAATCAAAGATTATTCAGAATCTTATTTTCCTGCCCTTTTTTAAATGTCAAAGAGAAAAGAAATCATTTTTAACTTGTTTCAGTGCCATTCTTCCTGACTAAAGATGACAGTTCTGTTATCAGTTAGCAAAAAAAGTCATAAAAGTTCATATTTTCAAGATCAGTTGACAGACCTTTTTTCCTTCTCTGACATACATGAATTTTAAAAAACGTCAGAGATATTAACATAGTAAAGGAAAGCTTATTGAATGTTGCTCTTCTTTAAACAACTTTGAACAACTAACCTCTTTTACCCATTATTATTATCAGTCGTTTTGCTAGAAAACCTTTTTTCTTTTCTTTTTATTGTCATAATGCATTCCTGCTCTAAACAAAACTAGAAAGTATGAAATTGCAACAGGAAAAAAAATGCTAAATAAATAAAGCAGTATAGATATATACTATTATAATATTTATTCATATTTTGTATTTTTTTTTCACTTTTAGTCATTTATTTTTAGTATTTTTATTTATTTTTTTATTTCCGTTTCATTTTTCAACTGAAACGTGTTTATTTCAGTTAGTTGCCAAAGCAACATTTCTCATTTTTTATTTTTTTTGGAAAGTTTGTCATCATTTACAATTTATTTTATTTCAGCTTTGTTTCATTTAATGAAAATGATTTTAATAGTTGAAGTTAACAATAACAACACTGGACTTAGATTTTTGCTGTATATCTATTGATATGCTCTATTATAGTGATAGTTGCCGTGTGTCTCAAACTGCTGTCATTTTGTCATTCACAGCTTTTTAAAATGCAGTATTTGTCTAAACGTGAGAGATAATCGCAACAAATATCAGAACAGATGTGTTCTGTGAAAGACATCTATAAGAAGTTTTGTCTTTGAGCTGAAGAAAGCTAAATCGGATGGCCAAGCGGCAATCACAGCTTCTAAATGAAAGGCGCTTCCCACATTGACCTATTTTTTGTTGGCTGTGAAGAATGAGCGATGTAGAAAGAGAAGCTAATGAATAATAAATGGCGGATAGAGAAATGGATGAGGTTACGATTATGCAGCCAACTGTCTCTCATCTCCCCTCTTTCTCTCTCCATCTCGCCATCTTTTTTAAAATTCAGAATTTCTTTTTAAAAAGACAGAGTTTATAAATAACTAAAAAGTCACCGTTTTTACAGCCCTGCTCTGACGTCGTGAAGCACATGAACCTACTGTCGTCAGAGAGGCGTCAGAAGAGTGTGTGTGAGAGGGAGAAACCGGGACAGATTTGCTAGTTCTCTAAGATTTGCTAAGATGTTTGTAGGTCACATTACTTGATTGATTCAATTTATTTACCTAGTGGCTGTCTTTATGACCTCATTAGTGTGCTGAACCAATAAGACAGAGTTTGATAAAAGATAATGATTCATAATTGAAGCTTGACTAATTCTATAGCTTGAGGACATGTTTCCTCACATTATCTAATTTGTTTGGACACAGTTTGAAAAGGCTTGTAAATGGAGCCATTTAATGATCTTTTACTGATCAAAGGTGTTACAATGAAGTTTCAGAAAGAATTGATGCAGTAGACTCTCGCAAAACTTTTTTGAATCTTTTGATTTTGGGTTGTGTGTGTGTGTGTGTGTGTGTGTGTGTGTGTGCATATATATAAGACATGTAAAAAAAAAAAATGGCACAACTGTTTTCAACTTCACTAAAAAAAAAAAAAAAAAAAAAATATATATATATATGTGTGTGTGTGTATAATCCTTTTTTTGTATTGCATGCACTTATGGTAAATACATTCATTACCCTAATGCATTATTACTGTTTTAAAATTCCTACATTGTCATATTTGACATACTGATATAAAATGAATTTACTACAGCAATGATTTTACTAGCAAATTTTTTACTTTGTATATGCAAAAATATTTCCATTACTTGGAAATCATGGTAATTTTTTTTTGCTCTGCATTTTAATCTGTGCTGTTTTACAATTATTTTATGATTTACTATAATACAGTTCAAAAATGACACACTAATGAAAATCTCTTGAATAAATGTAAGAATAATGGGAGTTTACAAAATAAAACTGAAGCATCTGGACACATCTGGAAAAATTAGAAAACCTTAATTGTCATGATAATTACATTTCAAAAATCGTAATGATCAATCATGTCACGTTTTTATTAATCTTGATATTTTTATAACTTGTGTGCTTTTCCTGGGAGAGTCGGAGTGATCTGCAATGATGATAGTCTCATGAACGTTCAGTCGTGCATAGAGTGGCCAAGGTCAGGATATTTGTTAAATAAAATGTTATATTTTGGTTTATTTCACACCAAACCCAATATACCTGTTGAACACTTTGAATATAAAGCACACGTTTCCTGTTTTGATTTGAGGTGACCTGGAAATGTTTTTGTGAGCTTTGCCTAGGCCCTATGTTAGGGGTCGTTTTAAGAGCTCTCTTTCTCCGTCTCGACTTCCGTCTTACCAATAGATTTAAAGAAATCACCCATAATCCTCTTCTAGTACTGGGACAAGGCTGAACTCAACACAGTGATTCAGTTACAGTAATCTCAGACAAAATTGGCTTAACTTCCCTGCAGACGTCCACCAAACAGACAGGCAGCCGGTCAGACGCACAGTTTTGGTGGAGGGGAGACAGAGGCAGTCATGTAAAAATGCCACCAATGCCCAGTAGGGTCAAAGGAAGTACACTGGTGTAATGTCATTGAAATTCAAAGGGAACAAGGCTCCACTCAGTGTTGCCAGATCTTGCTAGAACAAAAAACATAAAAACTATTCAATATTTTGTAAATAAGAAACATACCAAAATATCTTAACCTGCTCCTGCCTATTAACTCCATAAGTTGGATCGCTTATGAGCCAAGCACAAACAACAAAGACGCTTAATAAAATTTGTTTATAATAAGTGGACATGGCAACAACACGAGCGCGCTCTGCGAAGCGGGCAAAAAACAAAACACGATGGCAGTTTAATAAAGTTCGCCAAAAACAACGACTCGCAAGACGGCGAAACATTGCTGTGGTTACCATGGTGTCAAACTGTCAATTAAGGCAACTTCGGGACAGGAGTGTTTTGTTGACACAAAACGATAATTTAGGGGATTTGCTCGCTTATTTAAATACTGTTGACACATCCGGGTTGCCAACTTCAGAAAAGGAAAATAAGGGACAATCGTGGTTTTTCATAAAAAAGTAAGGGACAGAATAAGGGACACACACACGTTTTTTTGTTTTTGTTTTTTTAATGGTGTCTCTTATGCTCACAAAGGCTGTATTTATTTGATTAAAAAATAGTAATATTGTGAAATATTATTGCAATTTCTAATATTGTTTTCCTGTCTTAATATAGCCTACTTTAAAATATAATTTATTTCTGTGACGCAGAGCTGAATTTTCAGCAGCCATTACTCCAGTGTCATGATCCTTCAGAAATCATTCTAATACGCTGATTCATTATCAGTGTTGAAACTGTTGTGCTGCTTAATATTTTTTTGGAACCTGTGATACTTTTTTCAAGATTCTTTGATGAATAAAAAGGTTAAAAGAACAGCATGTAGTCAAAATAGAAATCTTTTCTAACAATTTAAGTCTTTACTATCACTTTTTATCCATTCAACACATCCCTCCTGAATAAAAATATTCTAAAAGTTTCTTTAAAAAAAAAAAGAATAAAAAAGGAAAAAGACATTTACTGTCCCCATAGTAGTATATATTGTAACACAAAATTTCTAATTTGAATAAATACTGTTCTTTTAAACATTTTATCAAAACATCCTGAAAAAATATCACAGGTCCCAAAAAATATAATGCAGCACAGCCGTTTCATACATTGATTATAAATCAGCATATTAGTATGATTTCTGAAGGATCACGTGACACTGATGCTGAATATTTAGCTTTGCTTCACAGGAATAAATTGTATTTTAAGTTATTTTAAAATAGAAAGCTGTTTTTTTTCTGTATTTTTTAATCAAATAAATGCAGTCTTGATGAGCATAAGAATCTTCTTTAAAAAACATTAAAAATCTTTCTGATCCCAAACTTAAAAAAAAAAACAAAAAAAAAAAAACACATAGGCTATATATGTGCCTGTAAGTATACAGTAGGCCTGCAGTATATATGAAAATGCATTTTTTTTTTTAACTAAATAGAACTTATAGAATTAATATGGGTTGCTTTTGGTGGTTGGTCATTTTGTGTTTTAAGAATTAGATTCAAGGTTAAGGCCATTCACACAGAACACACTTTTGCTATGAAAAATGCAAGACATGGGCAGTGGAATGGGGAAAAACGCGAGGCCACGAGACCATTTTATTTTATTTTTTTAAAGTTCAACTTACTTTAATTTAAGTAACGTAGCATGTTTTTGCCGAGACACATCAGAAGTCGTAAAATGCAAGTGCAACGTAAATTTTAGCCTGGTTCTTGTTCTTCTACAGCAAATTAATGTATGGACCACTTTTTTACGATACTGTTATGGAGTATTTTTGGGCATTTGACAACTAGTTCCATTTTGTGAATGTGTGTTCCACAGATGAAGGAAAGTCAGATGTTTGGAGTGACATGGAGGTGAGTAAATAATGACAGAATCTTCATGTGCGGTGAACTATTCCTTTAAGATGGAGAGGTTTTGCACAGGTGTCTCTGTGAAACCGGTGCAAATTTTCTGGAGTCAGTTATGGGGTGGATTTTTACACTTATTTGTAAGCATTCCACCTCATGCTTCAGTGATGTGAGAATAGGAGAGATGACATGTGGGGTTATTTTCTACAGGAGAGGACAAGGATAAAAGTGAGAGAGGGAGACAAAACAAGGGCATGAGAGAGACTTTGAAGATGAAATGATTGTCCTTGTACCCTTGCAGACTGTTTTTCATATTTTCAGTGCATTTCAATTTTTTTTACTTAATCCATCAAGAACATTCATTTAAATTTTTGACAGGTTTGTGGAGGACGTCCTGACAGTGCTGTTTTTTTTTTGTCTTTCTACAAAATAAGATAATCCTCATATGTGTCATGTGTGCAGTGAGAGAGGCCACACCCATATTGTTTTGGCCACACCTCTGGCACGATTGAGAACAATTCTATATGAAGGTTGCTATAGTGATGGCACACTCTCACCAGGGCAATCTCATGCATCACCTGTTTGTCTGTTTTTATTTGCCATCTTCTGCACTGAGAATCTTCTATCACTTTCACTCAAACTTAATTAAATACCAGGAGTGAAAAACAGGCTGTATTTTACCCCAAAATCAAAAGGAAAACAATTAAGAATTATATTTTGAAAGAAAATAAAGGACTATTATTTTTATTTTCATGTAAAACTGTCATTACTATAATACATCTATTATAGCATTACAGTACATTATAAATTATGTACTGCATTACAGTACTGTTCTGTACTGTACAATATTTATTTTACTTTATTACTGTAAAAATACTTTAATACAATGAATTTTTCTATTAAAATCAAAATGAAGGTTGTACAAACAGAATACAGTTTTAGAAATAGTTTACAATTAAAATAAAATATCAGAAAAAAAGAAAAAAATATATTTTGTGGCAATTTTAGAACCATTATTATTATTATTATTATTTATTTATTTTTTTTGCATTTTCTAAGCACCCCACCGCCACCAACAAATTCTTATTTCCACAATGCATCCGAATGTTTTACTTTTATTTTTTTGTAATTATTTTTTATGTTGGATTGTTACTGTAGTAATTTTATATTTTTCAGAGCAAAAATATATATATATAAAATAATAGAACTACCCTTTGTAGGATTACTAACAGTGTACAATTTAATTTTGTTTCACGTCATAGTATTAAAAATTTAAATATTCTCATAAAATAGGATTTCTTGTCTTTTTACAAATATACAAAAATAATTTATTATTTTATTTCAGTTTATTTATTAATTCTTTATTTTGGGGTAAAACATGACTTCCCCTTAATTTAATTTTATTTATTATTTTTGGTGGGTGGGGGTCGGGGTCCACAATATGATTTTTATCTTCTGTAAATCCATCGAAATGTGACAACTTGTTACTTTTGGAAAATACGGAGAAAGACCTAAAGGCCAAAAAAATAAAAATAACCACAACACAAGAGCTTACTTTCAAACACTTTCATTATTTTCTCCATATAACTCAAAAAGAAACACCCCCAGGAAAAGTAAAGAACTGAATGATAGAGGAAGAGAAAGAGAGAGATAAAAGAACTGGGCATGCTTGGGCATGCTATAGGCGCATAGGGTGACGGATACATCCAGGTCAAACGGTACAAGAGCCGGCGGTGTGGATCAACTGCAGCAACTTCCTGCTTCAAAGACCCTTTGAAATCCCACCGTCCCCGTCACATACAGCCGTTGTGGTATCAAAGTGAGCCAGTCAGCGAGTTTGCAAACTTCTCGGACCAACCCAGGGACTCGAGTTGAGCAAATGTATGACTCCATACATTTGGGCCCCCAGCTTGCGTTCCTTTACATCAGCATAGTTGTCATTTGTACATTTCATTTTGTTGGTCTTTTGTTTTCCTTTTTTCGGCTGGATAGAGAAACGGAGAAATATGGGGAAGGAAGGGAGGTGGCAAGAAAAAGGGATAGAGAGAGTACACAAACTGTGAATGAATCATTGCCAGGAGGACAGACTCAAGGGGGAAAGTACAAGCCCATACACACATGCTATAAAAACATCTCAATCTTTGCGTTCTGTTAGCTGGCTATAAAAAAATAAACAAAACACCTCTCTTTGATTGTTTGTTTCTCTCATTTTTCATTTTGGGGCGGAAAGGTCGCTGGATGCCAAGACCAGCACTCGGACCACGGGTTCATCATTGGCAAACCCGATCAGACCTGTTCCACTATGTATCATGGCATTGGCCAAGAAGGTAACAGTTTTCAACACACTCATATGACAGTTATAATTATGTTGGCGAATTGGTGGCGAATTTGTACGATCTCATTCGTAGGATTGTTACGCTCCTCTGAGGCGTTTTCTCGTGGTGAAATTTTACCTACAGGTGGTGCGTATTCGTACAAGTAAGATCACCAGTTCGTACAATATCTTATAAATTCGCATTAGAATGTGTTGAACCAGTCCAAATTAAATTTAGCAGTTTTTATGCCGCATCCAAAACTTACTAGCACACTCTTCCGTACGTTTTTTTTCCCGATAAGGTTATCTATACAAAACTAAAACATACGTTAGCATGCAACTTTGTATTTTTTTCTTTTACTTTTACAAAAACAAGGCAGTCGGCATTTTTCAGACGTGTTGCAAATAGCTAAAAAAGTTTTTTTTTTTTCTTTTTATCAATAAATATTAGTTTTTTTGAAAGCAGCAGTTGGGAAAAAAAACGTTAACAGTCTCTTGAATGTCTGGTCGGGAACGCCAGCATCTCGCGCAGCATGTGGCTTTCAGGTGTGCATGGTGAGGTCGGCAGGTGCTCGCACGTTCTTGCGATTTCATCAAAGAGAGTAAGGGGGCGCTGTAATGATGATGACCTCACAGAATGTCATGTGCTAGCCCTCATACAACATTCAAACAAAGTTTAAATAACATATAATGCTGCAGAAAAGCTCAAACTTAAGAAAGTGCTTCCAAAGATCAAACCCATGCTACGTCGTGTTGAATGTACAGTGTATAATCTTACATGCAGCCAGGACCTGTTTATGAAAAGATAAATGAGTCAAACTTGTGTTATGGTTCATTCTGCTGGAAAAAAAAAGTTTCATTTGGAGCAAGATTAATGATGAAGCCCTTTCAGATTGTAGAACTTTTGGGTCTGGGAATTTTTCCAAATGCATATGGGTCAGATTCGCCTGAGTGCAAATGTTGCAGATGCTGAAACGCTGGTGGCGCTGTGTCTTTGTGATTACCAGACTTGAACTTTTACTAACCCACTTTGGTTGTGCTTGTTTAGCCGACTTCTTTTCGACATACGCAACATTTTTAGGCAAATTTGAAGGTGTTTAGATATCAAAAAGCTTTGTAGACTCGTTTTAGGTCCATTGTAATTAAGAAGTGTCTTTAATTCTCATTTCAGGCCCACCATGACATTCTGGAGTCTGCTGGTAGTTAACGTACCACACAGATGTAAATTGGAGGTGTACAGGAAATGAGAGGAGCACTTGGCATGTTATTCCAATGAGTGACAAAAACGAGGACATGGAGAAACATAAGCAATGCTTAGGAGAGGTGCGCGAGGGAGGCGGGTGGGGTTAGACAGGGGCCGTTTCCCATCACTTTGAACCTGTTGACATCATAGCTGTGTAACGCTGCCGTCACCCGAAAAGATGTTGATGGTGGTCGCCCTTCACCCTTACGCCACCTTGCACACCCTCCCTCACCAAAGCCACCGTTCAAATGAGTCCAACACCCAAATACAAACCAAACCCAAACGAAAACCGAAAAAAGCCACCAGCATTGTCAAGAAAAAGGCAAGTAAGGAATATGAAATAAAAAAGAGAAACAAGTATATCAATTTATAACAGCATTAATGAGTGAATGAATACAGGATAAAACTAGAAGTTCAAAAGGATGCTTGTAACTATTTCAGATTTAAAAAAAAAGAAAAAAAGAAAAGAAATTAAGAAATCAAAACGAGCTCTTTGGAGACAGAAAAGCAGACAGAACTGCTGAGCCCAGTTTTGTGTTGTTGCCTTCCTCAGTCTTCGTATTGACGTGCTGTAACTTCAATAGAAGTACACAGGTCGTTTGTTTAAAAAAACGGGCCGGAACCAGAACAGTTGTGATGACACTAGTATTGATTTGATAATAGTGTAGCTGGACAAGAGGAATTGATGCAGGCAATGCAGAGTTTAAATAAAAAAATGGACAAACAAAATGGCGACTCCAATGTTGAGCAAAATCACCATGACTACCAGAATAGAGTTGGAGCCCTGTTGAGCGAGAAAGAAAAAAGAGAAAGGTCAGTATTTGTTTATACAGTGTGAATTTCACAAAAAAACAATAGCACTTATTTGCATGGGTCCGTGTATGTTGCGTTCATTTCATTTTTCATTCAAAACAGAAACATGAGAAAACAGCACCATTTTCATTTTTCGTTTTATCAAAAACATGAAAAGACAAGAATTTTTACATTCAGGGGTAGAAAATGGATAAACAGCTTGAATGTTGGATTTCCACGTGTGGGAGGGAATTAAATGCTCCTTTTCACTGATGAAAAGCAAAAATGAAACTGTACTGTCTAAAATAAAAGTTAGGACTGTTGTGTATTCATTTCACACTAAAATCAATACTGCTCTGCGCTTCATTTGCCCCGTGTTGTCCAGTGCGTCACGTAACTTTGCCACACAGATTTTGATAACTGGACAGCTACATAAAATGTGCGGTGCGCCAAAGAAATAGACTAAAAGGGTAATGTGGCTGCAGATCCAAGGTACATACATATTTCTGCAATAAGCACCTAATACTTGCTATATAGAATCTATGCCTACACAGAAGTAAGCCCTGTCTAGGTGCTGCCCCAGTATGGTTTGTGTCAAGCCATTTGTTTAGTCTGGTTGTTTGATGAGAGGGAGATGAACGCAGGAGTTGCAATAAACGCTTTAACAGCGGAGGACTCTTATTCTGTTGCACAAAACTGAAGACGACATGATGACGGCACCATTTGATCGTAGTTTGACCAATCAGTGAAAAGGGGCGTTTCATTTCCGCCCACATGTGGAAATCGAACATTCAAGCTGTTTATCCATTTTCTACCCCCGAGTGTAAAAATGGAAAATCAAGGCGATTTCTTGTTTTTTTCGGGGGTTTTTTGGAAAAACGAAAAACAAAAATGGTGCCATTTTCTCATGTTTCTGTTTTCAATTTCTAAATTAAAAAACGAATGAACGTACATGGACCTGCATGCTATGTTGTTTTAGAACTTGATTCACTAAAAGGAATTATGCAAATCAGGTAAGAGTGCAAACATGCCCAAAAATCAGTTTTGAACACAATCTGCTTGGTGTAATTCCACAACAATGACCCCAGAGCGATTTCATTTGCTAAGGGTACTCATTTTAGTGCCTGATTAGAAATCTTACAAAATTGCTGTATGATGTATGTTGACTAAACTACATTATTCTGATCATTAATGCCCAAAGAAATAGATAATTTCTCATTTTTTATGTTTTTGTAGTTTTTGCAAGCTAATCACTTGGTGTACTAGGTAAGCATTTGGCAAGCTAATCACTTAAGGTGTGTCCCAAATCACGTATTTATGTGCTATTTTATAACGTGTTATAGTGTGAGTAGTGTGTTCACACTGAAAATTCCAAAACAACAAAGTGCATTTTAAATACCCCCCAAAAAACGAAGTGTGGAATGTAACACTTCATGCACTCAACTGTTGCAGTTTTAATTGCGTAGCAAAGGGGGAGTGGCTAAACAGACTCTGTTTATGAATGACAAAATAACCTTATATAATTCATACACTACATGGTTGAATACATAGTGCAAAAGTACATAGTGTATAGTGGGTCACAAAGCAACAAGCCCCCTGAAGCCATGGTTTACAGTGAATTTATAACACCCAAAGAGGTTTTAGGCAACCACGGCTTCTTGGGGCTTATTGCTTTATTGTACTCTTCTGAACTAGCAGCTGCAGTTGTCATTGCCATCTCCAGTAGTTTGTTGTTGTTACGTCTCATGCTTGTCTTTTTAGACTATGAAACAACAAACTAGTGCAGTGTTAGTACCTTGTGGACAAACTAATTAGTGCAAAAAATATTCAAGGTGCAGGTGCACACTGAATTTACAGATTATCACTGTTAAAAAATCAGTTTTTGCACGTACACACTATGTTGATTATTAAATTTATGGCACTCACACTGTATGCATAAAAATCAAACTTTGGCATTACCCAACACATAATTCCAGCAAATGTTACAGAACTTACATATATGAGCTATCACAAACATCCAGCCCTGGGTAGTCAGTATGGACCAAATTGTTTGTGACAATGATGCTAGGTTTTGGAGTTACACTGCTTTCCTGGGACAGTACTGCATTGCTTCAGTCTAGGCACATAAACCGGCTCTTTAAAATGCCTGAAGTGTACTCGACTACCCTGTGTGTCTGGATATTAGTTGGTTAAAGCGCTCTTCTCAATCTTGGTTGTGGGTGCACTGCAAATAGTTAACATTAGTTAACATAGCAAATAGTACTCACTTTGTCTGAATACACTGCTCTCTATTAACCTAATTTGCATAGAAAGGACTAAAATACCCATGCCGATATTCTAGCATGTTTTGCACTTGCTGAGTGACTTTGTGCTGAAGTATCATGCTAAAATTGCACAACTGTTTTGTGAATTTGCTCCACAGTGTATTAAGCAGTCAACATACTAAAGTCCTAGATTCACTGCAAAACACATTTGCACTCTACAGTGCGTGTTTAAAGAAAGCCGCATGATTATTCCATTCCCCTCGGCTCACCAGAGATACGGTATTATCTCAATGGAAATGAGAGTCTGTACTGCATTGTGCCAGCTCTCGTAAGGACCAATGTATTTGCAAAGAGCCGGGTTTGTCGAGCGCACTTTTTAATTGATGGGCTCATTTAAGCGTGTCGTGGACAATGTTTACAACCAATGAGCAGAGGGACACGCGCGTTGCACATGCAAGACACATGTGAGGCATGAAATTAGGCTGTGACAAGCGAACCGGACACAGTAGTTTTAAGAAGACACCGTGAGCGCTGATTTTGCACAATGAATTAGGACAAGCGTATCTCATAGAGTCACATTTAGCGCATCTTCCTGTTGAGTAAACACATTTTGCTCTCCACAGTTGTTTTTTTGTAGAGTCAGACAGTTATGCGGTGTATAGGGCCTGTTCTCCCTTCTCATGTGCTAAGCTAATCAGTTGTTTAGATATCTCCTATAAATGTTGTTAAAAACATTGACAGCATAATCGGGGCTAGCTATTGTGTGGATGTGTTTCTGTTTCATGTTAACCTGTCTTACACAAGTCTGCTGCATTGCTTGCCTCTCTGCGGCTACAAACATAAACCCCCTCCTTCCTAGAACTCACTCTTGTCGTTTGATTGGCTACAACCCGAGCAAGGCATAAGCTGTTCCCTAGCAACAGAGTGTGGGACAGCCAATGCAGGGCTGCGTTGCGGAAGGAGCCACTTTGCCAATTTGCTGTTACCAAGGTGTTCTTAGTGCAGCAAGAGATCGTAGGGCCGCTAGACAGTGGAAGGGGCCAGTTTGAATTTGGGATATGTGTCCAGGTTGTGTGTCTCGGGCTGTTGTCAGGCCCTGTACTCCCTTGGGACTCCAAACACCTACGCTGTGTTTGTGGAGGTTATTTTTCCTACTCATGCGCTTTCAGGCACCGATGCATACTAAAATGCCTGGTGCGTTTGCAGTCAATTAGAAATGTATTTGATCTATTTCGAAATTCTATAATTGGATTTTATGATTCAACATTCAAATGTTTTATTGGACAAAATGTTTACTGAAATGTTAAGGTTGTGAATATGTTTAAAATCAGGGGCACCACTATGGTTTCTGGGCACCTTGACCAGCATATTGCCGCGTTTGGGCCCAAATTTCCCCCCTGTTACAGTGCCCTTTTGAAATGATTTCTTAAGGTCAAGCAATAGTTCACCTGGAAATTAAAATTTGGTCAACATTTACTCACCTCATGTTTTTCCAAAACCTGTAGGGATGTCCAATCTTGCACTTGGAGGGCCACTATCCTGCAGAGTTTAGCTTCAGTCCTAATCAAACACACTTAAACCAGCTCATCAAGGCCTTCAGGATTACTAGAAATGTCCAGGTAAGTGTGGCAGGTTGGAACTAAACACTTCAGGATATTGGCCCTTCAGGAGCAGAATTGAACACCCCTGCAATAAAAGTTTTTGTCATCTGTTTCTTGCCCAGAGCTCATAGAGGCCACTTTTACCAAACTTTTAGCGTGTTTAGCATCCTTTTTAAAGCTTGAAAGCTGTAAATGTATCCAGTCTTTCTTATTTCTCTTTTTGTGCTGCACAGAAGAAAGTGAGTCATACGAGTTTGGACTGACATGAGGCTAAGTAAATGATACCAAAACTTAAAATATTAGGGAAACTATTCCCGTTTTCTGTGTAGTGCATCTTCACTTACCGAGTTCACTTTGAGCTGAGACTGATTCTCATCGTCGTGCTCTAGTGCAATAGGTGGGGATTTCTGTGGGGGTGAGAGTGTGAGGTCCCTACGGAGGGGCCGAGCCTCTAGCTTTTCCCCCACTCGTAGATTGTCCAGCTTTTGCACTGAGTCCGGAGCCGGCCCCTCCTGGGTGTCCCTGGGCCCTGAGGCTTCCCGGACATCCCGTTCCCGGTCACGATTTTTACCCCGTCGCTGTAGTGTATGTCCACGGGACTCTGCGTGACTGTGCCACTCCTCCCCATGCCCATAGGGCTTTTGGGAGTTATGGGAGTCCATTGGCTGCAACGGCCTCATCTCCATTTCGTAATTGCTCAGTTTTTCCTCGTCCTGCTCTAAGAGACGGGAATGAGCCAAACTGTCTCCATGTACCCGTTGAGATGTCCAGGAAGATGAGGGTCCGTCTGGCCTCCTTTCCCTCTGGGTTTTGTGATTTGAGGAGCTGTGGTCTCGAGGCTTATGATTAGAGGAGTGCTTGTGGCCATTGGCCCGTGCCGCCCCAACCCGTACCTCGTCTTGCACTGAAGGAGTTGTGGAGCGGCTGCTGCCCCGACTACCACCTCTACTACTGCCCCCACGGGAGGGACGCTTGTCCTCGCTCCAACTGTTAGCCCTCAGGTACTCTCCACCTCCACCCGAACCACCACCACCTCTCCCCTCCATCAGCACCTGGATCTCTTGCGTTCCTCCACGCTCCTCGTCCACTGCAGTTTGTCGCAGAAAGCGGGCGTTTTTGGTGCGGTGGGAAGATTTGGTGGTCGGGCTTCGGGGAGGCGTGGAGGGCCGACTGGGAGTGGGGCTCATGTCTGGGGTAAGGTCTGGGGGCGTGGAGCCCTTCATATAGAGCTCAGTGCTATCTGCGGTCCCACTGGAGATAACTTCCACATCATTCTCGCTTGAGTTCTGCTGTTTGGGTCGCTGGCACTCCACTCCTACTCGGAGACAAAGAGACAAGTTTTAATTTTAAAACACGTAGGCATGCTGCACACTTTAAATGTTGTACTTCATTCTGCAAAGGTGGTGTATGGGATGGGAACATGCCCTTGCATAAGCTTCCATCTGTCTTAAAGAGAAAATAAATAAATACAAAAATGTACATAATTAAGATAATACAGGAATTCTTTTGAGCAGACCAAAATCAAATTCTTATTTGTCTATGTATAGTTACAGAACTGTTCTTTTCAGTGCAACTTTTTTCCCCATATGACTCATGCGCTATGTTCTAAGTCTTCTGAAGCAATGGGATAGTTATAATTGCCATGATGAAGTGAAATATTTTAGTCTGTAATCATTTGGGTTTATGTGGTTGTCCCATGCTAGGTTTGACGTCATTGACACTAAACCAAAGTGGTGCACCGGTTCAAGCATGCAAATTATGTTTGATAGCTTATCATATTTGGCAGAATTTTAAAACCTCTTAACTGTCACCGTCCCCTCTGTGGGACGCCTACGTTTACTTCACTATTTTACAATTAAATCCTAATCTAATCATGACAAACTATATATAGTTGCAAAGATCTAAGACTCCTAAATAGGTATTTTACCACTTTTTTTGTTAAAAAATTATGTAGGAAAAGTAATAGATTAATTTATGACAAGAGTGGACCTGAAAAATCTACATCATAAGAGGAGTTCTGACCTTTGTCACAGAAAGGCTTCTTAGTTGCCTTTTTCTCTATCACGCTTTAGAAATCATAAGAAATTATATATCTGTTGAAAACTTAAAATCTTAAAATTCATCCTTTGAAACCCATTTTAAAATCAGACATTGCATTACCATGGAAATGGTACATGTTACAAAATGTTGTCATTCATGAATTATAAAAATTTAAGTTTGGATAGTGCACTATAATGTCTATGTTCAAAACTGTAAGTGACAGTTAAGGGGTTAATACTGGTGCATCCCTAATGTTTTGTTATGGTCTTTATTGGAGTTTTGGTCAGTATTTAAACTGTAGATATACAGGTGCTGGTCATATAATTAGAATATCATCAAAAAGTTGATTTATTTCACTAATTCCATTCAAAAAGTGAAACTTGTATATTATATTCATTCATTACACACAGACTGATATATTTCAAATGTTTATTTCTTTTAATTTTGATGATTAGAGCTTACAGAAACAAAATCAGTATCTCAAAATATTAGAATATTACTTAAGACCAATACAAAGAAAGGATTTTTAGAAATCTTGGCCAACTGAAAAGTATGAAAATGAAAAGTATGAGCATGTACAGCGCTCAATATTTAGTTGGGGCTCCTTTTGCCTGAATTACTGCAGCAATGCGGCGTGGCATGGAGTCGATCAGTCTGTGGCACTGCTCAGGTGTTATGAGAGCCCAGGTTGCTCTGATAGTGGCCTTCAGCTCATCTGCATTGTTGGGTCTGGTGTCTCTCATCTTCCTCTTGACAATACCCCACAGATTCTCTATGGGGTTCAGGTCAGGCGAGTTTGCTGGCCAATCAAGCACAGTAACACTATGGTCATTGAACCAGCTTTTGGTACCTTTGGCAGTGTGGGCAGGTGCCAAGTCCTGCTGGAAAATGAAATCAGCATCTCCATAAAGCTTGTCAACAGAAGGAAGCATGAAGTGCTCTAAAATTTCCTGGTAGATGGCTGCGTTGACTGTGGACATCAGAAAACACAGTGGACCAACACCAGCAGATGACATGGCAGCCCAAATCATCACTGACTGTGGAAACTTCACACTGGACTTCAAGCAACATGGATTCTGTGCCTCTCCACTCTTCCTCCAGACTCTGGGACCTTGATTTCCAAATGAAATGTAAAATTTACTTTCATCTGAAAAGAGGACTTTGGACCACTGAGCAACAGTCCAGTTCTTTTTCTCCACAGCCCAGGTAAGATGCTTCTGACGTTGTCTCTGGTTCAGAAGTGGCTTGGTAGCCCTTTTCCTGAAGACGTCTGAGCGTGGTGACTCTTGATGCACTGACTCCAGCTTCAGTTCTCTCCTTGTGAAGCTCTCCCAAGTGTTTGAATCGGCTTTGCTTGACTGTATTCTCAAGCTTGCGGTCATCCCTGTTGCTTGTGCACCTTTTCCTACCCAAATTCTTCCTTCCAGTCAACTTTGCATTTAATATGCTTTGATACAGCACTCTGTAAACAGCCACACCTTTCAGTAATGACCCTCTGTGACTTACCCTCTTTGTGGAGGGTGTCAATGTTCGTCTTCTGGATCATTGCCAAGTCAGCAGTCTTCCCCATTATTGTGGTTTCAAAGAACAAGAGATACCCAGAATTTATACTGTAGGGATGGTCATTTATTCAAACTCAAATGTAATTCTAATATTTTGAGATAACGATTTTTGACTTTCATGAGCTGTAAGCTCTAATCATCAAAATTAAAAGAAATAAACATTTGAA
Organism: Onychostoma macrolepis; assembly: GCF_012432095.1. Taxonomy (NCBI): domain Eukaryota; kingdom Metazoa; phylum Chordata; class Actinopteri; order Cypriniformes; family Cyprinidae; genus Onychostoma; species Onychostoma macrolepis. The sequence continues at coordinate 9,254,374 of NC_081179.1, read as the reverse complement.
ATATATCAGTCTGTGTGTAATGAATGAATATAATATACAAGTTTCACTTTTTGAATGGAATTAGTGAAATAAATCAACTTTTTGATGATATTCTAATTATATGACCAGCACCTGTATAGGAAAGAGCTGCAAGAAGATTCTTCAGGAATTCTCTTCCTGTGTTCCACAGAAAAAATATTTGCCTAGCAGGTTTGAAACAACACATGAGTGAGTTAATCATAACAGAATTTAAATTTTGGGGTGAATTTTCCCCATACAACCCTTGATTGCTTGAAGCACATGAGTAAGCTTGATACAGTGTAACTTATCAAAGTGTTCCAGAGTCAGCACCATGGCTGCTCTAATCAGTTCAGCTAATGAGACGCAAAGATTTTCAAGTCTGTTTGCGCCACAGGCGCACATCCCTATGCACCCATGAGTACATAACTTTCAACTTAACCTCATAAAGGCTTGTACTCCAACTGTAAACATCATTTACAAATCTGTTGCAAGTCAGCACATCTCAACCAAGTTTGTTCTAACATTTATAAGGTCATCGCATGGCATAACTTTATCATTTAGAAATATCAACCCTTCCAGGAGGTCGCATACACTGATCCAGCACAGCGTGAGTGCGTATAGCTCTCCTGTAAAGCTGTGTTTTGTGATGGGATGCGATCTGAGAGTTTATAAATTCTTGCAGATGTGTGGGGGCGTGACAGCTACCGAAAGTGTGACTGCGTATACAGTATGTTTATGTATGTGGGTGGTGTGAATATGTGTGTGTGTGGGTATTGTGTGTGCATGCATAAATTTCATTGTGTATGTCGGCTAGCTTCGCGTGGGCTTGTCGGAAAGGTCAGCGCTGACCTCCCCTCATCTTCTTATTGCCTCTTCTATCACTCATTCCCCCCACATGGCACAGTAGGGGCATCGACCCCTACAGTCCTGAACCTATCCGGCACCTACACTCACACACACACAGACGCTTTCACCAACACTCTGCCATTCTTCTCCTGAGCTATTACACACACACTTATATAAATCTACCTCTGACTGATAGCTAGTGCTGGCATAAAATGATCAGCGCTAAATCGTGCTTGTCTTTTTGAGAATCAATGAAAAATATTAGCACCTTTTCAAATGATGGCAGGACTGTGTTTTCAAAGTTAACTTATTGGAATGTTTAGCATTCACAGCTAACTGGAAAGCTTAGTCACACTGTCAAACAGTTTGAAGCCCCTGTTATTTTTAGTCTCCAGACTCGGCTGGCTGCACTTACTGTTTCCTCGGTGCTGGAAAGAGGGGGAGAACTCTTTGGCGGTGATCCGGGCCAGCCTGCACTCTTCCTGGGCTTTCTGCGCTGCCGTCGTCGCGGCATCGGCTTTCCCTCTGGCGTGAGCTGTCCTGTGGATGTAGCAGTCCGGGACAAAGATGTTGAAATGTGGAGAGAAAGACAGAGTTTAAAAAGGACAAGGCTTGTGGTCTTGCATTTAAGGTGAAGTATGCAATTAATATACGCAGTATATATAGACAAAATTTTCAATATTTAGGTTAATTAATATTTAATATTTTCTGAATAAATAAGCAAAAAAAAAAAAAAAAATTGTGTATCACAATAAGACCAGGAATATTTTTTTAAGTTACTGGTCTTATTGTAAATGAATAAACAATGCATATTTTTAATCTTAAAGGGATAGTTCACCCAAAAAAGAAAATTCCATCTTTAATTACCCTGATGTCTTCCAAATCTGTAAGACCTTCGTTCATCTTCGGACCACAGATGAAGATATTTTTGTTGAAATCCAAGAGCTTTCTGACCCTGCACAGACAGCATTGCAACTAACACGTTCAAGGCCCAGAAAGGTAGTAAGGACATTGTTAAAATAGTCCATGTGACATCAGTGGTTCAACCTCAGTTTTATGAAGCTACAAGAATACTTTTTGTGTGCAAAGAAAACAAAAATAACTATTTTCTATTTACAATTTTTTCTCTTCTGAGTCGGTCTTCGATGTGCATTCAAAAAGTATTCTCGTAGCTTCATAAAATTAAGGTAGAACAACTGATGTCACATGGACTATTTTAACGACGTCCTTTGTACCTTTCTGGGCCTTGAATGTGTCAGTTCTGTTGCTGTCTATGCAGGGTAAAAAAAACTCTTGGGTTTCATCAAAAATATCCTAATTTTCTTACAGGTTTGGAATGACATGAGGGTGAGTAATTAATGACAGAATTTTCATTTTTGGGTGAACTATCCTTTTAAATCAAAGTGTAATAACTTTTTTTTTTTTTTTTTTCCTTTCCTCTGAAAGGTTTTTATTTTATTTTTTCCAGATATTTAAAAATAAATAAATAAATAAATTTTTTTTTTAAAAACATTGTTTCTCTCTCATTCAAGTTCTAGCTCCATTCTGGTTCGTAACACAAACTTGACATAATTTAATCAATATTTGATCAAGTTCCACAAAGTAATTTTTTTTTCTTGTGCAATAGGCCCATCTAGTTTTATTCAAAAATATATCACATTACATGAAGTTTTACACTGAAATTTATTTAATCCTATGGTAAAAGTATACTTTAATATAGGCCTACCATTATAGTATAACCACATTGTATGGAAGCGGACCACAGGAAAAAGCACACAAGCATATGGTTTAGCCAATGAACAATCCAGGATTGGTCATTAAATTTATAAGGCACACGCTTCAGCGCCTACCAAGATCTTGACACTCTGATTATCCAAGGGTTGACGATAAATACAGGCTGAAGGCAAACAATTACACAGCAGTCACACACCCTCACTCTGAGAGACGCTCTCGGGACTCCACAGAGTCATGCCTTTCTGACACTGTAATTCTCACTTGTTTTAACTCCGTAAACTTGCCAAGACTCTACTTTGTGATCTGAAAACCAACTTTACAGCAGTTTAAATAACCGTGTTCGAAAGTAAATGTCACATGCTGTCAAGTGGTTGCAGAACAGTTTATTGAAACTTCCTCCAGTGACTTGTGTTTGAGGGAATTTAAAAAAAAAGCTTTAGTCTAAACATTTTCTGAATAAATAATCAAAAGCCCAAAAATGTTACAATTATCCTCTATAATACACAAGTATTGTTCAATGTTTCCCATCTGGACCTGTAAGAACAGGCAACATTGCTTGCTTTGGCTGCTAAATAATTCACTGAGGAAATCAATGTGGTCTGTGTCTGAGACAATAAAAGAGAGCTAGTGTTCACAACCTCGCCTTTTAATGTGTGATTCCCATTCAGCACACCCATCTGTTTTACGTGTGTGCGATCGAGACTTCAACTTTGCATGATGATGACGCACAGCATCATGCTGGCATGGTAGCTGGATTGTGTACTGTAAAAAATCATTTCTTAATCAGAATTTTGGTCTTGTTTTCCAGTAAGTAGAAAACCAGATAAAATGATTTAGTGGCAAAATTGCATGAGATAGGAAAATATTACTTGAATTGAGACAAATTATTGGCAAAATAATATTATAAATGTATTATTAATTTAGCTTTAAATGAAGTTTGTTTGTAGTCGTATTAGTTATTTAGAATTGGATTAATTTAATTAATATGACTATTATTTAACAATTAACACAGTTGTTTAAATTTTATAAATTAAAGTAGTATTATTTTCTTTTTTAGTTTGAAATAGTTTATTGGTAGTTAATGTTTATAAGTAATTATCAGTAGTAAATTAATAAGTAGTTAATTTAGTCATTTAATTAAAATTTTCTTAAGCAAATTATCATTACAAATTTGAAACAATTAATATTGAAATATTATTACATTTTACTGAATAAATATTAAAACAAAGTATTCCTTAAATTTGATTTAGTTCATTAAAATCATTGAATTCGATTATTAGTAGTATGATTTTTTATTAGTTGTAATTAAAATTGTATTATTTAAAATTATTAATATAAATATTATTTAACAATAAAATTCATTAAATCATACATAAACATCAAACATAAAATAGTACAAATTTAATTAAGTTTTTTTGATTATTAGTTAATTTAGACATTTATTAAAATTGTATGATTCAAATTAATACAAATTTGAATAAACAATTAATAAAATTGTTCATATATTATTAAATGTTATTTAAAAATATTTTTTTGCAGGAAAATGAAACAAAATAACTTATTTTCAGTGTTTTAATGAACATGTTATGTTATGTTTCAACAGACTTCTAGGCAGATTGGACCGTATGAACCCCAGATAAGAGGATGCTCTCCCTTTCTCACTGAACTTTTTCCCCTGGTCTCATTCTCTCTCCTTGTTTGTGCAGTGGCTGTCTTGGTGCAGTATTGCATGTCGATGCTCATCGATTGCACCCTCTTCTTTTCTGCTCCAGGCTGTCTTCACCCAGCCAGCCAACCTAAGTGCATGTGTGTGTGAGTGTTTTAATATGAGAAGGTTAAAATGGGGTTGTAGCGTGTAGTGTGGTCAGAACATGTGGGTGCGAGAGCATTCGAGTGTGTGTGTGAGACGGTGAGATACGGCGAGGTAGGTCGGATGAAGAGATCTTAGGATTGCATTCACCCTGTGCCTTGCCGGTTGTCCTGGCAACGGCAGAGGAGAGAAAGTGAGGGAGAGAATAAGATGGCGTGGGGTATAAAAAGGACAAACAATTAGATAACAGGAGAATGAGAGGAGGATTGTGGGATGCTTCTGGAGGTGTTGAGAATACAGCCAGAGAGTGAGGGCTGGATGTGAGAAACCGTCCATTCACTAATAGAGGGCCTCTAAACGGTGTGTATATCATCTCACACACACACACACACACACACATACCGATCCAGGTGCTGTGAGATTGGGTCGAGCTGTGCTGGTTGCTGCTCTATTTATATACTGCTGAACGGTACCAATGTTTCTACACGCTTTCTGATGGAAACAGAGACTAAACATTGTTTGACAACAAGTCTCTCTAACTCAATACAGTTAAAGGGAGAGTTCAGCCACAAATTAAAGTTATGTCATTTTATTCACCCTTGTTCTGTTCCAAACAATATTTTTTTTCCAAAGAATTACTTTCTGAAGAATATCCTGGCTGCTCTTTTCCATATAATGAAAGTGTTTTTTTTTTTTTTAAGTTACAATATCTCATTTACTTGAGAAGCAAAAATGCAGAGAAGTTTTGTTTTCAGATAACTTACTGTTCAAAGGTTTGGAGTCAGGAAGATATTAAAAAAAAAAAAAAAAAAAAACTTTTATTTGGCAAGGATGCATTAAATTGATCGAAAATAATAATAAAAACATTCACATTATTCCAAAAGATTTTTATTTCAAATAAATGAAGGTTTTATTTATTTATTTTTAACTTTCTGTTTATCAGAGAATCTTGAAAAAAAATTTTTATCATGGTTTGCACAAAAATATTAAGCAGCACAACTGTTTTTTGGTATTAATAAGAAATGTTTCTTGAGCAGCAAATCAGCATATAAGAATGATTTCTGAAGGATCATGTGACACTGAAGACTGGAGTATTCAGCTTTGATCACAGGAATACATTACATTAAAATATACTGAAGTAGGAAACAGTAATTGTAATAATATCTCTTTGTTAAAACATAAAACAAACCAATCTTACCAAACCTAAACTTTTGGTCTGTAGTATATATCTTGAATTAGGTTTCTTCTTCATACGTCACTGGGAAAAGTAATATTTAAAATTATAATATTCAGTAAATTTAAATGTTTGAAAATTTCAGTTAAATATGGAAAGTGGCAAGTAGTGAAAATTAAGTTATTCACTCATTTTCCTCTCCATTGTATTGCTTTTTAAGGTGTCTTCTCCAATCTCCATTCACTTTCATTATATTGGAAAAAGTAGCCAGGACATTTTTTTCAAAAATGCACTTTGTGTTCCACTGAAGAAAGTAAATCATATGGGTTTTGTTTCAGCATTTTGGATCAAATGAATATTCATGTGTGTGAACTTCCCCTATAACTCATTTAAATTCATTTAACACTCATCCACGTGTAAACGCTCTCATCTTTCCCTGACGCTAACACAGATTCTCACTCTTTTTTTTTTTTTTTCTCTTCCGTCCTGCCTCTCGACACTCAGACACGTGCAGGCACCTCCCATCAGTTCTTTCATACACGCAGAGCCCTTCCTCTCATTCACATTCTCCTACTCTCGTGTCTTTACTAAATGATCTGAACACCCTCTGTTCTTTTTTAGGCTCAAATTCACACATCCACAACCCACAGTACAACTGATCCATCAATTTAAAAAGATGGATCTTCCAGTCTCCTGAAACGGCATTTATAATGGAAAACAAGATTTTTCTTGCACTTTCAACATAAAAAGTGCTAATATATGCTAATATCCGCAATTCAAAACTCTCACCCCAGTCCACCCAGACACAATACCGTGGCACATTTAGAAACAGTCAATGATTATGACATAATAAAACCATGAGAACATTTACACACCGTATGGCCATCTGTTTAAGCATCAATGTCAATACAGCACAACAGTATGCTAAAAATTTCCCCTCAGAGAAATTAATTTTTAGCAATACAACATACAAAAGTTTCAACACAGACCATGAACTCTGAGATTAAGGCAAGGCACTACAGGTGTATATGATTAATTTTAGTTCAAATTAAATGTTGGTATTAACTGCTGATTGGAAGAATATCAGAAGCAGGGCCTCTGGAAAAAAAGTGGGTGGTCACCTTTGTGCTAAATAATACTATTATAAATTCATAACAGAGTTATGACAACAAAGCACTAATCTCTATGGATGACCTAAATAAGTCACCCTGTGACCACCAGAACAAAGCTTTAATTTGCAGATGACTAATGGTTGCTTCCGGTGTTAGTGCCTCAGTGCAGGTATACTGTAGTAGCTACTTTGACGCTAGGAAGCTAATCAGATTAACTGTTACGTGATATTCTCAGTCATTTTGTCTATCCTGCATCCTGTTTGTGTTGCGTGTGCGCATGTTTGTCTAATACCGGAAGTGTTCGACTTCAGCATTTGTGTGTTTTGGAATTGTATGGAAAATCGTAAATAATTAGAAATCAAGTTTTCCTTGATCTTTTAACTGAAAGAGCTCAATGTACGTCTTCAGACATTCCCCCAGTCCAAAAACAGTTATTGAAACTAATAGAAATTGTAAAAACTGTCAAATAACCAGCCATGCACGTCATTGACACCAATTGAGTGTTAAAGAGACTTGAGTCATGGCCAAGAAACCCACAGTAAGCTCAGCAAAGCACTGGTTCTCATTTCACATGCAAAGAGGGAATTTACATAGAAGTCTTAAAGGCACAGCAGAAAAAACAGCCTATTTGTAGGGCCAAGAGAGGCTGGAAAATTGCCATGACAAGCTAAATTATGACTCTTTTTAGTTCAAAAAACCTTGATTTAAATGGACCTTGTGAAAAAAAAAAAAAAAAAAAAAGCATAAAATGACTCCTTGCAGTGTACAAATGATGGTTTTTGAGAGATTCTGGAAAAAAAAAAAAAGATTAGAATAAGAATTAAATATTAAATATTGTACACATTTTGGATGTGTGAATGCACATAAAAACATGAATTTTACATGAAATTGAGACAAAATCATGTGACTTTATTTCACACATGGTCCATTTTATTATTCTTTTTAAATGCATGGCTGCATGGTTTCATATATGAACACAAACACAAACACACACAAAAACACACACACAAAAACAAACTCCAGCATATTCAGTAGTCAGACATGACTGAAACTTCAAATAGCACTGGCTTCTATGGTCAGATGAAACTGCACACACAAAAAAGAGCTTTTTAGCAGCAAACACTCAAGATGGGTTTGGTGCACACAGGGATAAAAAAGTACCCCATGTGTACAATGAAATATACTGCTTTAATAATCTTATAATGGGCCGTGGTTGGATCTTCCAACAGGACAATGATCCACAAACAAACATCAAAACCAAAACAAAAAGGGGTCACTGAGAACAAAACCAAGCTTCTGCTATGGCCGTCCCAGTCCTCTGACCTGAACCCTATAGAAAATGAGTGGTGAACTGAAGAGAAGAAGCACCAACATGGAGCTGGGAATCTAAAGGGTCTGGAGTGATTCTGGATGAAGGAATGGTCTCTGATCTCTTGTCAGATGTTCTGCAAACTTATCAGGCATTATAGGTGAAGATTCAGAGCTGTTATCTTGGCAAAAGGAGGCTGCAAAAAGTATTGAATAAAAGGGTATGATTAATTGTGACCAATGTGTATTAGAGAAAAAACATTTATTTCATAATGAGATTTCTCTCCCATTAGAAATTCTTATTCTCCAAAGAAAGGTTAGATTTTTGTAAATTTTTAAAATAAAAGATCAAAAGGATTAATGATACAGATTTATTTTCTCAGCTGCCTTTGATCATATTTACCATAGGTATGAATAATTTTGAGCACAACAATATATATATATATATATGGGTCAATGACGTGATGCCTAAATTTTCTGATTGCATTTTCTCAGTTAAAAATTGGTTTAAATGCCATATATATGAAGGGCCTCTACCGTGTATGAACTCACTTTAACTTTTCAAAAAATATTAGTTATTTGTAATTTTTCTGTTATTCAAAGTGTCAAAACATCATGTGGTGCAACCGTCTGGCCATAACTTTTGTTTTGTAAACATCTTTGAAATTACCCTAAATTTATTCAAATTAATTTTATGCACTATTTGGCATGATTTCCAAAGTGTTTTGATAAATAAAACTGCAAACCATTTGTATTTATATTTCCATCATAATATACAAACAAACTTTGTACAATGATTTCCATTTTATGAAATATCCTGTGGCGCGACCATCAAGAAACTACCATTTTGAGACTTTTATGTTGAAATTCATTCAAAGATAGGACTTTGCATCATATACCAATTTGCCAAGGACCCATGGAAGCATCAAGCAGGTTTGTAAGTCTTTTTCAAATTTGGACATTTTTAACAGCTGGCATGTAGTTACCACATTTGGATATCATGTGGTATGACCTCAAAAAAACAACAACGACAACAACAACGACAAAAAAACAATGAATAATAAGTTATTTCTGCAATTATTTCTTTTCATTATAAATTTCACAGTGACCTTTTGTGGGAAGCTAGCTTGTTTTGTTTAGGTGACCAATTCTGTGCTTGTAAATTTTGACAGAATTTGAAAATATCATGTGGTGCGACCACTGCAGAGTGATTTCCATTATAGATATATGTCCCAGATTGGCAGTTTTTGTGCTTTTATATTCAATTGATGGTTTACATACATAAAATACTTTATTTTAGTATAATTTGGAATATATTTTTATGCAATTTGGGTTATTTCAGATGGTTTATGTTTAATCTTCGTACAATATGAGAAAAAATGCAAAAATAAAAAAAACAATTCGGAGCATGTAATTTTAGTTTGGTAATTATGCATTTATTAGTAATTTTTTATTTATTTATTAATAAATATTTTAATCTATTCTACCAGATTATACTGCCAAGCAAAGTAAAATAAACACTCACCATAGGCAGCATGTTAATTCTGACCCTGCAGTCTAGCACATATTCCAGATGTTATTTTCTACTATAAGAAAGATGTTCATGTTGTCATCTCAGAACCTGAGCCAGCAACCTCCCCCTACTCTAAATTGACCTTTCGTGAAGACCCACCCCTCTTAGTTACTGTCGCTATGTCCGACAAACCATGGCACTTTCATGCCATGCATCATGTTCTTCTCACGCATTGAAAAATATATCACGGGGCATTATAATATGTCAAGCTGCCTGTTAATCAAACTCCCGGCAAAAGGGTCAATTGAGCAGTCAATATTGGGCAAAGTACAGAAATAACTGGGGCTAAAGAAATGCCTGCAGTTAATGCCACATGCTGCACTTTTCACACGTCTCTTTAAATAGATTTTTAGGTCTATAAGGTCTTTGTGTCATTTGGAGTGAAATAAAAATAAAATATCTAATTTCTGTGGTTGAAATATGAATCACTGCTACAGTATGCTTAAGTGAATGGTATTTTTAAACATTTTGATCAGTTTTATGCAATTTGCAGGAAAAATAACTCTAACTACATTTAACTCTGAAATTAGAGAACAAAATAAGAGATCATTATTTACAAAAACTCAAATTAAATGCAAATACTTTTTCTAAACACTTTAATTACTGAGAACATTTAAAAAATGTTAAGAATGTTAAGGAAATTATTTAATTTTAATAAAAATCATGGTCGCACCACATGACATTTTTTAAGGCTACGGCCAATTCATCTAGATGAAAAAACACTAAAATTACATAATTTTTAATTTTAATATGAATTTATGTGTACACAACATTCTTAATGTTTGAACAATTACAGTAGATATTATTTTTTGTATTATATATTTTTTGTATTTTAAAAATAAATTTACATATGTATGTATGTATGTATGTATATATATATATATATATATATATATGTGTGTGTGTGTGTGTGTGTGTGTGTGTGACCCTGGACCACAAAACCAGTCTTAAGGTATATTTGTAGCAATAGCCAAAAATACATTGTATGGGTCAAAATTATTGATTTTTCTTTTATGCCAAAACTCATTAGGACATTAAGTAAAGATCATGTTCCATGAAGATATTTTGTAAATTTACTACTGTAAATATATAAAAACTTATTTTTTGATTAGTAATATGCATTTCTAACAACTTTAAAGGCGATTTTCTCAATATTTAGATTTTTTTGCACCCTCAGATTCCAGATGTCCTTTCATAACAAACCATACATCAATGGAAAGATTATTTATTCAGCTTTCAGATGATGTATAAATCCCAATTTTGACAAATTGACCCTTATGACTGGTTTTGAGGTCCAGGGTCACACACACACACACACACACACACACACACACATATACATACATACATATATATATATATATATATATATAGCTATTAGTTAATATAATCGGTAACACTTTACAATAAGGGTACATGAATAATCATAACTCATTATTAACTACCCATACAGTAACATTAACCCATGGCTTGTTAATGCATTATTTTGACATGACTTTACTTTAGGGGGGCCCAATTAACTACCTACTGAACTCAGCTCATTATTTTATTTTATATCTTACTATCAAATACACATGTAACACAGCGAGTATTCGGCCCGGTTAAGAGATGTGGTGTGGATTTTGAAGAAGTCAGAGAGCGGAGGTACAGGATCGTCACGGCCTGCGTCTGGATGGACAGTGAACTGTTTCCGGGCATTTCTTCAGGATTGTTCTACGAATGTTTTTTGTGGATTTTGAGGTTTTATCTTTATTTAGCTGTTTATGAATCACAGCAGGGTGAGTTTAAAGGGAAAGAGAACAACACAAAACAAGATCAGTTATTAGTGTATTTGGTATTTTCTACACTTGATGATGAGGATCAACTAATCTTTTTCCACCCAGTATTGTTTATGTCAAAGCTGAAGATGTAAATTGTTTAACAACAGTTAAAAAATGATAGTGTCAAATTGTTTTAATTTATTTCAAAGCCACAGTATTTCTTATTATTTCTTAACGAGGCTGTTTGTACTAACATGTACTTAAGGCTGCCATTATTCATGCGTGAGTCCATATGATTCATTAATTCATGATTAGTTAATAACTTTAATAATCATTAGTACTTGATGAATTAAGTATTACTATAGGCATTAGTACATGATTATTCATGTACCCTTATTGTAAAGTGTTACCATATAATCTTATATTCATAATATTCAGAAAAAAAACAATTTAAAAAAAGAAGATTTTTAAAACTTTTTTTTTTCTGAATATTATGAACCAATAATTAATTTACCGGAACTTGCATCAAGAAGAAAAGTACTGGGGTCAATAAAATCATCATTGTTGACTGAAATAAAATTGAAATACATTTTTTTTAATGAAAAACAAGTTGAACTTAATGTAAATGCAAATGAAAAATGTTGCCTTGGGAACTAACTGAAATAAAATAATATTTTATTTCACATATTTTATTTATAATATTTTATAACACCAAAATAAAAAAAATAAAAATAAGCTAAATATAATTATTTACAAATTGAAATCACATAGCAAAATCACATAAACTCAAAATGAAAACTGAAATTATAAAAATAAAATCTAATTCAAAATAATAAATACTAAATTGTGTATGAATAATACTAAAGTAACAAGTGCCCATTTGATTTTAACATTGAATTTATGTGTTTTTTAAGAGTTTGTATTATTGGGAATAATACATACCCTTAGAACATGAAAAATGTATAAAACCTCCCTTTTTTTTACATTTCTATATCAGCCTTATCTCATTGGTTGCTGTGGAGCGCTGTGTGTATGTGTCTGCTCTGTGTTGGCAGGGCCAGTGTTAAGCTGTAGTGATAGCATTGCTGAGAATATAATGAGGTCAGTGGGATTTGTGGGGTGAGTGACGCTCTTAATATAGCACATGCATACCTCTGCATGTTTGTATGAGCACACACGTACGCAAACATATGCAGCCGCCATCAATGGGCAGGCACGAGCACATAAACTCAACATATGTGCTTACACATACATTTGCCTAACATGTATGTACAGATCACATGAATGCACACAGAGCGTGTCCGCAACATGTGTGAGGCTATAAGCTACTGTGAGTTTGTGAGCGGCTGGGATTGTGTTTGAAATGGAGAGAGTGAAAAAAATAGGCGAACTGGCTTAGATCCAATTCAGCCTGCCTGGTCTATCTCCGGCAAGTCTCCAGCACTCTTGGCATAATGCGGAAATCTCTGATTCTCTGTGTCTCTCTCGCTGCTGATTTCTCTTCCTGAACCCTATCTCCATCTCCTTTTTCTTCTCCTGACCTATGAGTCACCCAAACAACCCAAACTAGACCTGTGATTCCCAGTCTGGAGAATATACCAAACTCCATGGGGTTCTTGGAGAGATTTTGATTTAGCTTTAGCTTTTTAAATATATAAAACTGAGACTTAAAGGGATAGTTTACCCAAAAATGAACAATTCTCTCATTATTTACTCGTCCTCATGTTGTTTTAAATCTTTATGACTTTGTTTCTTCTGTGGAACACAAAAGGAGATATTTTGAAGAGTGTGCTAGTTGCTGTTTTCCATGCAATTACAACGAATGGGAGAAACACAAAAGCATCATGAATGTGGTTCATATGACCTGTGCTATATTTTAGCTCTCCTGAAGTCATTCGATAGCTTTATATGAGAAACAGACAGAAATTGAATTCGTTATTCAATAAATGATCTTATGCAAACTGTTGTTGAATTGGCTTCTATTCAGTGAACTGAATTAGTCCAGTCTGTGAACAAATCAACTGATTCATCAAGAGATTTGACTCACAAAATCATTCTTTCATGAATCAGAATCGCTAGTTTTCAAAAGGTCATACAGGTTTGAAACAAAATGAGGTTGAGAAAATGATGACTAAATTTAGAATTTTTTAAACAGTATTATTTTAGTATTATTTATACTAATATAGTATTTATTACTATTTTGAATTGGCTTCTATTCTATATTTTTAGTTTTCATTTTAATTTAATTTAAATTTTAGTCATTTATGTGCTTTTGTCATTTTATTAAATTTTTATTTAACTTTTTTTTTATTTTTTTTAAAAATATATGTAACTTTAATTTATTTTGTTTCAGTACTTAAGAAAACTAGTTTTAAAAAAATATTATTATTATTATTTTTTTTTTACATTTAAGCTTTATTAAGCATTTTATTAAAAGTTCATTTCAGCTTTATTTGAATGAACAAAAATTATTTTTATTAATTTTAGTTAACAATAACAACATTGTTTTGGATGAACTATTTTTCTAATATTAAGGGTCTCAAAAGGTTAAAAGAATTAAAATTTTATTGCAATTAATTATTTATTTTTATTTTCTCACCTTTTACAGTGTAGTATCAGGTTATAGGAACACATTTCATTTTGGTGTCAATGAAGTAGCATTTGAATCTTATTTATGTAGCTGTATTGCTCCTAAGACCACAAAGGTTGGGAAACACTGCTCTAGTCTAGACTACATCAACAAAACCAGACATGCACACAACAAGGTGAAAAATGCTTCCATTTTTCAATTACCATTCAATATTCAACAAAACTGTATTCGGTTAATAAACACACACACACACACACACACGGACACACACTAACAGTGTCAGGCAATTTATGACTATGGCATTCCACATGTCCATGTTATTGATTGTACCACTGTTGCTCTGCATCAATACAGACATCAGTCAGCTTGCTGATGCACCCAGAATCTACATGACTCTCATTAAGTGAATCCCGACTTATGTATTCTCTCTCCACGCTGACACCGACACAAATCATTCATGTTTCCTTAGCAACCACACCACAGAACGGCACCAGCAAGGCCTATTTAACAGGTCCCAAGTTACCGCTAGAAATATGGCCCTGTGTTTGGATGCAGTGTAAAGAATTGAGAGGATGAATGTTGTAGAACGATACACTAATGTCAATGAGACACTTGTCTAGTCCAAGCAGATGTTTGAGTGTGCGTGCTAATGCTAAGGAACACGGTGTGCATTTTAAGACTCCATTAATTTAAGAATAGTTTCAGTTGAAGGCCATGTTTGTTAGCTTTGAAGCCCTCTATATGCTTGCATACTTCTAAGAGTTAATAAAACTAGCTTTTAGCACATATATGCATTTTTACAATGCAAATTTACAATGTTGCTCTACCAGGAAAATGGGCCGAGAATATTGATGAATGATCCTGCACTACACAGATGTTGTCCAATCAAATGCTTTGTAGAATATTTTCATCAGTCATAACTCGTGGAGAGAAATAGAGCAGACACTGGAAAAGGATGAATCTTTCTAGTGCACATTTGTTGAGTGCCTGTGTTCATGCACAGTATCAAATGGAGTATATTTTGAAAAACAATGTGTTCGGCTGTATGCATACACTAAGTGTTTGTGTCAAAACTGAAGTATACTTGGGCTTTATACTGCCTGCAACCAACTAGCAGGTACATAGGTTCATGTTACTAAAGCTTATTACGGAAAGCACCCAAACTTTGTTTCAAAAAGAAATATGTCAGTGCATATGATTTAGTTACATCATGGCCATGAGCCTAAGTACTTGCTAGTCTGTTGCAGATGGGAGAGACATACCATGCTTATTCTAGAGGATCTAATTGGACAAAATTCTATCTAGTGAGTCATCAACATTTTTGGTCCATTTGAAACATGTGTACTTAAAGCTAATTTAGTCAACTCTTAAGAGTACATTAGCATTTGATTGCACAAACATTGAGCTTGTCAAGTTGATATTTGAACCATTTAAAAATCAGGAGCCACTCTTGTAAAATCTTTTAAAGCATTATTTTCACCCTAAAATTAGGAAACCTTCTTGGTCTGCTTTGAGAAAGTATGTTAGCATCGGGGTCGAGTGCTTTCTGAGGTCAACAAGCAGCTAGCAAAGATATGTTTTCGAAGTAAGACCCTGTGTCTTACCTTGAGAGCGCGATCTCTGACTTCTGCTTTGCTATGTCGGCGGCCTTGTCTGCCGTTTCAACCGCCCTGTCCACTTTCTCGCGGATCTTGCTGGCACGTAGTGGGATGAGGTTCTTGCGTTTGCCGCTGACAAGTATGTTCTGTTTGTATTTGCCCTCCTCTTTGGTGCCGTCGGGAAAGGTGGTGCATCCATAGCCATGCCTCTTGTTACCCAACCACTCGCCTTGGTAGTGCAGTCCGTCCGAACGCCGGCTCACCCCGCATCCTGTCCTCTTGTCGTTCTTCCATTCGCCAGCGTAACTCTCGGTGGTAGTGGCATCTACATCGTCCTCGCCCACTGGCAGCTCACCCTCCCCTTCGCCAAGGCTGATGGTTGAGTTGATGTCGGATGCGGCGGAGCTCACCGTACTCATTCCGGCCTCGCTGCGGAAGGAACTCTGCTTGCTCCGTTGGCTGGCTAATGAGCTCTTGGACTCGGATTTTCGCAGCTTGAGACCACTCAGGAGTGAGCGGCGGAACAGGCCCTTCTTTTTGTTCTTCAATAGCTCTGCCTCACTGTGGGCCGTCAGAACGAAGCCTCCACGGGATACGGCCGGGCTGCCCGCTGCTAGGACACTGCCACCCCCCACGCCAGCCACAGGCGCCCGATCGCCAGTAAGCAGAGCTGTGCCATTGCTGTGCTCGGAGCGCAGAGAGTTTATGGAGGTACGCAGAGGTGAACGGATGACAGCCGCCATGCCGTACGGAACACTTTGCCGTACGCCGTATCCATGCCGCATGCCACCCACCCATTGGCCCTGGTATGTACCTGAGTGAAAAGACAGGATACAAGAGACAACTTTAGACATGTACACTATGAATCAGCAATCAAGCTGTCTGTTGCAGGATTTTTCAGCAACTGCAGCAGATGTGAAACCTAGGGTTCCCCTGCTGAGTCTGCTGCCCTCAGGTTTCTCTAGTTTGGAGAGTTGCCTCATGTTTTCAGCTCTGATAGTCTGTTGGCCTGTGACTATGCTGGAAAAAGCATTATATAAAGAAAACTGACTGAAAAGGCTGCCTTTTAGCTGCAGTGGTAAGAAGCATTAATTTTGGTCAAAGAAATCAGTCTTTTCTAACGGTTTCAGGGACTAGAGAACAGCCAGTTGCAACAATAGTGTCAACCCTGTTGAACCCTGGCTTTCACATCTGCTGACAAGTCCCAAGTTATTTAATCTTATTCGTGGAAAGTTAAATTGTAACTTAAATAGCTGATGGCAATGGAAGATTTTGTGGACCCGAGTCCATTTGCAGCAAAGTTAGATTGAAAATATCTGTGAAACCTTTCAGTGAACTTATGTGTGCTGACAAACAGGTGCTTTGAGTTTTGGTCATTTTAACTTGTGATTGTGATTGAAAACCAAAGGACAGTCAAAACAACAATTTAGCTGCAGGCACTTAGTATTTTGAAAGGCTAATTGGCCTTTTACCTGCCTTAATACTATAAACTTAACCATCAGGGATATCATACTGCAGTTCACATCTCTGTAATATGTTTGTGCCTTTTGAGTAACTCAATACAGTTGGGAAAGGTTTGTAGTGCGTGTTACTCCAGGCACAAACAGTAATAATCCTTGTGAGCTCAATAAAATGCTTCTCTCGTTGCTTTTGTGCCATGCAATGATAGCGAGTAACAACTTAATGAAAAAAAAGAATGAAATGTTGTGGGGCAGTGCATAAAAATAATGTGGAAAAGGTGCCTCATACTTTGCTATAGCAAACTACGTTGAAATATACAGTGCAAATGTTGTATATCACTTAAAAATAATTGTTAAATAAATTTTTTTGTCTCATTTTGCCAAACTATCAAACTAGGTGCATGATGCCCCTGAGACGCACCATTGTTACAGCTCTGATCACTAATAGCGTCATCAGCATGACCAACCTCATCAATGGCAAGTACAGGAAGTGCCATAATGGCAACAGTGGAAGAGTTTTTTTGGCAGCTATGATCTCCAGACCTGGCTCCATTACTTTCCTTATTGTGATGGAGTCTCAAGGGACCAAGTTTTCATCTTATCGATCTTAATGTCCATGAGGTATCACAATGCCCATCAATTTAGCCGCCAGCAGTGTTATTTATTGGTGAGTGTGCCAACAAAATAATGGAATGTTGCGTTCTGTAAAATTTCCTTTATGGCGCTGGCAGCCTGATCTTTCTGTCGGGAGTCTTGATGAATCACCATCTTGGAACTTTCATTAAGTGACATGGGTAACCAATAACACTAAGGTTCTCGCAGGTGATAAAAACAGCACTGATGGGCCTTAATCTGAAAATGTTGTCACTGGAAGAAGAAAAAGAGCATTTTAATCCTTATAGTTGTTGTTTCATTATAGGACTGGTGCTTAATTAATCTCAACCTATGGCATATATCAATATCTGCTGAGAAAAACCCTCAAACAAAGATCATTTAAGACATTATAATTTAAGACAAAAATTGTGTTAGACGTCAGGTTTTTTTATTTTGTTTGTTTCATATCAGTTAAGCACTTTGTCTTTAAGATGCCATATCAAGTTATAAGTGGTTAAAGCACTTGCAACCAAATGCAGTTACAGGATGTCTCTCTCCATGGTCCTGAAATCTGGGATAATGCTCTCTCCTACAGACATGTTTCAAAGGATTGTTCACCCAAAAATCATTTACTCACTCATAAACCTGTATGATGCTGTTTCTTCAATAAACACAAAAGCTTTTTTGATGATATCATGGATATGTGATAAAAAAAAGGTTTCACTTTATTTTGATGGTCCCTTTAACACATTCTGTTGACTATAAGTAACATTGCACCTACATTTCTACCAACCCTCATCAGATTGTTAGTAGTGTGTTAGTAGACTGGTAGGTTTAGGGTTGGAATAAGTTGACATGTAGTTGCAAAGTTACTTATAGTCAGTAGAGTGTCTGTTGAGAGACCATCACAATAAAGAGTTAGCAGATATGAAACAGACCGTCTACTAGTAATCTAATGAGAGTTTGTTGACATGCAGTTGCAACATTACTTAGTGTCAACAGAATGTTCAAAAGGGACCATCAAAATAAAGTGTTACCAAAAACAAAAATTCAATTGGAGTGTTCAGGTTATTTATATAAAAATGTCCTTTTGTGTTCCACAGAATCAACAATATAATGCAATTTTAGAACAACGTGAGGGTGAGTAAACTGAGTGAGTTTGTGCTCACCTAGCATGGATCTTTTATACCGGAAGGTGTATATTCACCATCCACCTGATCTGTCCTGTACTTTTTGGCACTCTATGAGATCACTTCTGATGTAACCACTATCCCTACATGCTGATGATTCATTCTGGCCAACATTCTAGAACATGCTGGCACTATTACTGTGGCAGCCACACACACAGCTCACTGTGCTACTTCCGTTATCTCACCATCTCTCCCACCTCTTATTCGTTCTCACCCTCTTTTCTTTTCTCCCATCCCTTTTCTATATACATTATCAGCTTTCTCATCCTGTTAGTTACATGCATACACATTCAGCCATATGAACGCCCCCGTTCCCTCTGCCTGTATTGATCTCTGTGGGTTGGCATGTCAGCGAGGGCTGCTGGATGGCTCGATGGGGCTGGAGCTGTGCTTGGTGGATTTTCCCAGCCCCCCACTTCAATATACGTACTTTCCTGGCTTACAAACAGCCCTGCCACAGAGCTTCTTCTTTACCAGTATCATGTATCTATCTATCTATCTATCTATCTATCTATCTATCTATCATCTCTTTTATTCTATCTATCAATCAATCAATCTATCGTTCTTTCTATCATTCTATAAATATATCGTTCTTTCTATTTATCATCTCTCTTTCATTCCATGTTGATCTATCTATCTATCTATCTATCTACCTATCTATCTATCTATCTATCTATCAGTCGTTATATATATATATATTATATATATATATATATATATATATATATATATATATATATATATAATTCTATTTATCGTTTCTCTTTCATTCCATGTCAATCGTTATATCTATTCCTGTTTGTCCTCTCTGTCTATCTATCTATCGTTCTTTTTGTCTTTCTATAAATTTATCATTCTTTCTATTTATCATCTCTTTCATTCCATATGGTGATCTACTGTATCTATCTATCTATCTATCTATCTATCTATCTATCTACCTATCTATCTATCTATCTATCTATCATCTCTTTTATTCTATCAATCAATCGTTCTTTCTATCATTCTATAAATGTATGGTAATTTCTATTTATCATCTCTTTCATTCCATGTTGATCTATCTATCTATCTATCTATCAGTCGTTTTATATATATATATATATATATATATATAATTCTTTTTATCGTTTCTCTTTCATTCCATGTCGATCGTTATATCTATTCATGTTTGTCTTCTCTATCTATCTATCGTTCTTTTTATCATTCTATAAATTTATCATTCTTTCTATTTATCATCTCTTTCATTCCATGTTTATCTATCTTTTTATCTATTTATCTATCTATCGTTCTATCTATCTATAAATTTATCATTCTTTCTATTTATCATCTCTTTCATTCCATATGTCTATCTATCTATCTATCGTTCTATATATATCATTCTTTCTATTTATCGTTTCTCTTTCATTCCATCTGTCGAACGGTATATCTATTTCTGTTTGTCCTATCTGTCTATTGTTCTTTCTGTCATTCTATAAATTTATCATTCTTTCTATTTATCATCTCTTTCATTCCATTTGTTTATCTATCTATCTATCTATCTATCTATCTATCTATCTATCTATCTATCTATCTATCTATCTATCAGAAAACAACAAAAAAGTCAATAAACCCAACACACTCTTATGGTAACTGTTTTATGTTTTGGCAAATTTGTATGCCCAATGAGAGTTTCATTGTCCCAATGATATTTGTGTTTACCCAAGGGTTGGGGGTGAAACTTCATGCAAAACAGCCATAATCGCCAGCTCATGAAATAGTTGTTTTCTGATGAGATCCAGTTAATAAACCCTTCAAGGATTTAATACTTTTATCAGAAGGAGCATACTTGCAGGCTGTATGTGTGTATGAAAGAGAGAAAGCAAATACTGCAGTTCAAGTGAGAACAGGAAACTGACACACTGTCACAGGCCTGTACTGTTGTGAGTCTGATGCCGCGTTCCGGCGGAGTGGACGACAGTTGGCTAACATCTGGCTGATGCTTGCTTCATATTGTCGGGCAGCAGCTGCGTGCTGTGTGATATGTAGATCAAACACAGGTCTAAACTGATGGGATTAGCTTGGAAAATTCCCACACACACTGACACATAGAAAGAGAGGAGGCATCAGTTCACACCTCCCAAACATTCACAGTGTAGTTCTTTCGCACGAACGCACACACTATCTTCCATTCATTATCTACTGCACACATTTGCTCACTTCAGATTTAACTGTAACATTCCAGAAGACTAAAATAACTTAAGATTTTGAGATAACAGTAACTAAATATCTTCATCATACCAACATTATTGTAATTTCCACAGGCCACAAATGAAATAATCTATTTCCATGTTCTCATTTTTCACAATTATTAATCTCTACATACTTATTGTATAGCAAGCAATTTTTGTGGAAAATCAGTATCAATGTCCTTAAAACAAAAGCAAATCTAATAGATAGTTCAATGGATTATAGACGAGAGAGAGAGAATTTTTGATTATGATGCATTGGCAGGCCTTCCAGAATAAAGACTGTCTGACAGTGATGTAAAACTGCTGACGTCTGTAGTGCTCTGATTGATGGGCACAGCGTTAGCACAGACACAAAACTAAGCATCCGACTCGGAGTCTGGCGGTCTGAGGACAAGATCCGCCCACCGGCTGAAATGGTTTTGTACATTACGTCTTCCCGTTTGAGGTATGTGGTGGGGGAACTTGTCCTTGATTAGCCTTTGAACTGTTCTGTGTTCCCTGAAGGCCACAGGCACAGCGACTGAAATTAAGATGCAATCTTCACTGTTTTGTAATAAGATGTGCAGGAAGAGCACAATATTGGTGACGCTTTACATTAGATTATATTTATGGACACAGTAATGTAGCCTACATTTAATTAAATACAAAAGTATATTACATTGTTTACAAATGAAACATTAAGTATGCTTGTTTGTTAGTTTTCTGTTCTTACATTTAAGCTCATAATTTACATATTCTTCTTTATTTAGATGTTTATATCAAACGATGTTATAATTTTTTTAAATTTAGTATGAGCCTGAAGTAGCTGCATTACAGATATTTATATAGACAGAAAGATAATTTATAAATTTAGTGTAATTATCATGCTAAATAATTTACATATAATTGCTTTTTAATATCATGTGTTAATTCCTCATGCATCAATAACTATTTTTTTTAATTAATTTATTTTTTTGCCATTGCAAAATCAGAGCATGCTGGGAAACCTGTAGAACCTGGAGGATTTTTGTCAAGAAATTGGGCAGCTTCACTCATACAAGGATGCAACATACAGTATAGAAAACACGTGGTATATGTCAACTTTTGGATAGGATAATTTGTGTAAATATAGTTCATGTTTTGTCTTGTGAAATGTAAATATCAATTGTGCTTCATCAGGAGAAGAGCTAAACAAAATGCTGTTTTCTGACATTTTATCTCAATAACTGATCCATAACTGACATAACATTTTATGAAACAGGAAAAGTCAGGATAAAAACAATCTGGATTGCAAAAAAGTGGATATTTGTTAATTTCAGACTAAACAAACAGCCACCTTTGACATTAAGAAAATAGGTTATTATCGGGCAAAATGAATTGCTAAAGTGTCCCCCATGTATGATTTCCCAGTGAGCTCAGGCAGGGGAACGAAAGTGAGATCTCTTGTGGTAAAAACACACGCAATCCGCAAGTCCTTTGATAATTCTGCAGGTAGCCATAGGAACTTCTCATTAAAAGAGGCAGTTAAAGAGGTGTTATAAGTAAACAGCATGACAGGCAGGCCTAATGAAGAAAATTTGTCAGATAATCGTTGAAAACTCTTCTCTTGTATTACTATGATATCGTGGGAAAGCTCCTCTCAGGGAGAAAGAGATAGAGGGAGAGCAGTCACGACACCGGCGCGCTGCTGGCGCTCTCCGTGGTTCTGAAGATAAGAGTGGGTGTATAGCCTGCCTGTTTCGGTTGGGTTTTATATGCTCCTGATACTCAGCAATTCATTTTTGTTCACTGTAGTGGACATAAGTTGTTTGTTAATATTGCTAAGACCATATATATCACAGTTTGAAGTGTTTCATATATATCATAAAGATGACATCTTGGTCTTTTCTTTTAAATTTGAAATTGTAATGATATGGTATAGCAAACAGCAAGGAAAATACAATCCTAAATGCAATATATAAATATATATTATATATATATATATATATATAAGAAATTGGGTTATCAAATGTTCAAAAGAGAGGATTTTACTGAGGATCAAATCAAAAGAGAGGTGAAAATTACTCCCATATCATTTATTGTTGATATTAAAGAAAATATGTCCGATGCAACTGTTTGTAATTCATCCGTACATCTGGTATTTTTGCACATATGGCAAACCTTGTTTTTGTTTGTTTGCTGGGTCTCAGGAGGTTAAGATGTTCAAATATCCAATATAATGTGTATTCTTTACATGAAGTAGATGTCAGATCAGTTGCTTTGTGAATCTAACAACTCTTTGAACAAACCCAGTGTGAATATGCAATATAGAGAACAGCCTCTCTCTAAGGACACAGACGTTAGTATTAATCAGAGGAACATCTAATTGAATCATTGCACAGCTGTGAAAACAGCAATACAAGTGAAAATGCAATAGCAAAAAGAAAAATGTTGTCTTGGATCTGTCATTACCTTGCTGACTTGTGAAGTGTATATGGCATATATGCAGACAGCAGTAGCCTTGTATGAGCATGGGACGTCTCACATGGGTCACATGGTTATGTGATTAGTGGTCCTGTATTGGCTTTCTATGAGTCCTGCATCCCACATGTCAAAACTAATTCGCCTGTGTTTCTGCCGGAGGCCTATGAGATGTATTGTGCAACGGCGCGGGGCACACGGAACGGAAACGGTTAATGCGGAAAGATCAAAGACGCGGGAACATCACAGGACAGATTTAATCACGCGCCTTCCCCCGGGTTGAAATTACAATAGTTTCTTTAACAATGCATGCAGTTCTGTTTCGAGGTTGAATACTTCTTGTTTTTGCCTCTTCATGTGTCGTGGTCAGGGTCTAAAGAAATTATGGCATTGTGGCTCACTTGGCCTAAATATCTCACATACAATGCTAATTAGAATTCATGCCAGGAAAAGGCAGACTCCCACAAAGCAGGCAGAAAGTCTGTTTGGATCGGCTCTTCCATGAATTATTAATCTCTTGTCTTTTTCACAAAGTCAGCAATTGCACCTCAGAATAATTGTTGCGTGCGTGTGATTGCGGGCCAGACGCTCGCAGAGTACACATCTGTCGGCCATGCTTAAATCCAGGACAGTGCAATTCTTAGAATGAAACAGGTGTTTGTATCCATAGATGGACTAAAGAGATGATCTCTTATCCGCAAACCTACTGTAAGATAAACCATCCTTTGGGCATTCATCATAGCTTTGGAAATAACAAGCACTTCACGTAGCAGGCCAGAGGCGACTCTTCCCTGATGCAAACCGCATACTTTTATTGCATAGTCAGTCTTACATAAACAATACCATAAAAGTGTTGTTTATTCAGGCGATGTGTTATGTATATGGGGCAATGGTATTTGTGACAACGCCCCACAATACAAAATAAAGCCACACTTACAACCAAATCTCCCTGTAAGCCTACATAGACTAGCAGGCTGTTATCCGTTTAAGGGGATTTCAGTTTGACTTTTTTTTCAATGCTATGTAGGTGATGTCTGTGAGAAGTGGAATAGTCCCCATTTTAGGATTATAAACAACATAAAATCATCCTGAATGTATCTGAACCACATAACCGATGAGATTGCTTCTTTTTGTTGTCAAGCCAGATGTAGGTATTTTGATTTGCTTTTGAGCAAGGCAGAACGCCACTTTTTGGAAGCCAAATTGATCAGCATTTTAGTTTTAGTCATGCAAGAGTGCTGGGAATTGCTGTATATGAGCCACATAGTGGACATGATGACACTGTTGGCCTGGAGCAACGCAGAGTTCCACATTGATGTATGTAAGTACTTTACTCCCTGACTTCTGAATAATCATTAGGGTTACGTCAGAAACTGAAATCAGAGCAGGCGTGAAAGCAAATATCGGCCATATCCTGTACAATGCCATTCTCTGTAGACAAGTAATTCCTAAGGTGCTGACTGAGGGGTAAAACATGACAAGACATGTTATTGAATCAAAGATTAATGCATGTGATGTAACGTTAATAGATTTGAAATATCGGATAAAAGGATGTATTCGCAGCACGCATAGAAATGTCAGTTTATATTTATAACAAACGTGTGTTTATGATATTGCATACTTTGAAAGTCTCTCCTGTAGAAGCCAGCGGAAACTAACTTGCCCTCTTCAAACCTGTCCTCTTTAGTGTGATGGGGGAATTCGGGTCATAATGTGAACAGATGCTTTAGTGTGTGGCAGCTGTAGTGTACTCAGACATTGAGAGCTGATAATGCCACTGTAACCTCTTTGTGGCCCTATTAACCTCCTCCTGTATTGTCTCTTCCTTTCTCTGGCTCATTTTCTTTCTTTTTTTTTTCTTGTCAATCTATGTCTTCTCTTACTGCTTACTGTGGTCGTGATTAAGTGGCCCAGATTAGTACCAAAGTAAGTAAACACCATTAGCGAATCAGCCAGCCAATCAGAGTGGCGAGCACTGAGTCTCCAGTGACACGCTGACCTGATGCCAGAGTCTGTGAGCGTTTCCACAGCAACTTGCTGTAAAAGACACACAGGCAACACTTCCATAATGCAGGGAGATTGAGAGAATGAAACGGAGAGAGAGAGAGAGAGGTTATGCTGCTCCAAAAATAGGTACACCGTTGATGAGTACAAGCCTCATTCACCAGAATTGACACTTTCTTCAACTTAAAACAGTCAAATGGGTGCTGATTTTACTTTTCACACTCATTGAAACAATATCTTCAGGGAGTGTGAAGATGCATACTTTGGTATGTTTCTTTACATCTACACATTCAGCTACCTTTAGAACTATGGGACAAAAAATCAATATATGAGTATATCATAGCCACGAGTCCCTATACACACTCCTACTCTACCAATTTAATTAAAGGGACAGTTCAGCTCAGCAAAAGAATGTTTTGAAAAAAATGTTTCAGTGTATTTTGTCCATACAATGAATGTCAGTGAGGTCCAGTATAGTTTTGGACCCCAGGGACTTTCTTCTGTAGGTTTGAATTAAATGAAGCTGAGTAAATAAAGACAGAATTTAAGTTTTTAGATGAACTATCCCTTTAATAGTTGTGGTTCCAATGTTACCTTCCTATCATGCATTAATATGGCACCTTTACAAATAAAGAGACTAAGGGTGATGAAATGGGAGATTTCAGGCGACTTTGGACAAGTATGTATTTATGTTCCAGGACTGCGATTTTTAATGAATATTCACTGACAGTAAAATCCTTTTTCAAGGCCAGTTAGAGATAGGCAAATGCACAGGTGTTATGTGAAGTTTTGCCACGGTGGTGGTTTTAGTTGTTACGAGTAAATAAGCTTCTTGTTTAAATGTTACCTTCATGGCCATTGGTCTTTGTCAGTTATCCGGCCTTTGTATCATATTGCCAGAGTCAAGTTATCTGCCAAGAGTTCTTGACTTTTGTTTTGGTAATCTTAGTTTGTACTATCTCCAGAACAGTACACACCGGAAACTTTGTTACAGCCCAAATAGGGTGTTCCAGGATTTTGTCGAAGGATTTTGCAAGACCTGTAGGTTAACTGGTGTCTGTGATTCTTTCTCTCTCTCTCTGTCTTTCACTGCCTTTCTAGATGTCCAATTGGCCTTAATTTGAGCCTCCAAATTTATCTCTTCAGCAGCTTGTGGAGGATGGAGGAAATAGCTTGTCTAAATGATGAGGAGTAGAGGAAGAATAAAAAAATTAAAAAAGTGATGAATGGTGCAAAAATGGAAATCACAAGGTATTCTAGAAATCTCACTGTGCTGTAAGAGTGTATTTGTGTTAGCCATTAAAGGGAGGTTTTACATTTACTTACCTTCATGTCATTCCAAAACTGTATGACTTTCTTTCTTCTGTAGAACACACAAGTAAATAGTTTGAGGAACACTGGGGGTCCAATGTTAGGGTGTTCCACAGAAGAAAGACAGTCATACATGTTTGTAACGACAAGAGGGTGGGTAAATAATGACAAATTATTATTTTTTTCAGCTTGGAGTGAACACTTTAAGTGTCTTATTGCAGAGATGTCAGCAATTTGTGGTGTCATTCAGTCTGAAGATTTTTTACAAACTGTAACTCTTTACAAAAATAACTTGGACTCTTACCTCCATCAGAGTATGTCTCCGTTCCATATCCATCTTGTAGGCCATTGTTCCATGTACCCTCATATTTGCCACTGGTTCCTGTGCTTTCCCGCACACCATAGCGTCCCTTAAATCCATGTGTCCACTCACCTTTATAAACCCACTTGCCCTTGTTTTCAACTCCAATTCCGTGGCGCTTACCTTGCGCCCATGTCCCCTGATAGGTGTTCCCACTGGGCCAGGTATAGATGCCCACCACCTCAAAGCCGTGGCTCCAGGAGCCTGCGTACTCGCCTTGGCCCTTGGGTCCTGTGCAGATGCCATGGCCATGGGCCTTTCCCTCTTCCCACCCTCCACAGTATGATCCCCCATCATCAAAGTTGAACCTGCCCCCAGTGGACATGCATGAAATAGGTTTTGGCAAATACCCCAAATCTCAAAAAGAAAAGAAAAAGAAAAGGAAGTAAGACCCAAACAAAATCAGACTTGGAAATGGGGCTGGGGTGTTGGTGGAACGCTGGGGAAGGAAAAGACCCGTATATGCTCCCTTTAGTTGCCTTAAAAAAACAATGCAAAAAGTAAAAAGTAAAAAGAGGAGCCCTCCCGGGCAGTAGTCCCCTCCTGTCAAACTAGGCAGGAGCAGCTTGAGCCCTCTCAGACCATCCTCCTCCAGGAGTGGAGCTTTTTATTCACAAGTTGCTTGCTTTCCTGCAGTTGCTTCTCAGTGATGAAAGTGGGCCCACGCCAGCCATGCGCCTTGTTCTGTCATTACCAACGCAGCAACAATTCTCTCGTTTCTGGTGCTCTGGCCCCCTCCGCGTTCCTGCCTCCACAGAGGGCCCCTGTGCCAGCACACACCTACCCTCACTCCCGCTCACCCTCTCTGGGGCTTTGAGCTGTTTCACTTCCCCTCCCAGTCGCGAAGACCACCAGGCTCCACCTAGAAACCTGTGAGTCTTCAGAGTGACGGCCGATGGATGAAGCAGGCAGGTAGCATTTACAATCGCATCCTTTCTGCCAGGAGCTCACCTACTGTTGTACCAAATCCACCCGACATACTGATGCCACACAGGGAGACAGAGTGCAAGAGAAACCAGAAAAAAGAGCGATGGATTCTGCAAGCTTCAGTCTCTGTCAGCTAGCAGCAATGCAGTCTCTATCCACACACAATCGCATGCATATATACGCACGCTCTCGCCAACACAGGATGAGCGCGCAGCTTGATCGCAAACAAACCGATGTGATTAATTCCTTATCTGGGCACTGTTTTGTCGCTGTCTCTGTTTTCCTCTCAGCTCTCTTTTCTGTGCTCCGGTTCGCTTGCAGGTGGGAAAACCAGATTCATTGTTCCTGATTTACCTTCTTCTGTTCTTCTTTGACTCAATCACGTTGTTGGAATGATTTTCATGTGACGCTGATTGTCTTTTTCTCCGTCGTCATCTTATTCCCCCATATGCTTGGATGTCTCTCTCTCTCTCTCTTACACTGGTGTCTCTCAAATCTGCTCATTAGAGGCGGACTGTTCCAACGCAGCCAACTCCCCCTCCCCCTTTCACATGCTCTCTCTCCCTTGCTCTCCCTTCATTTAAAGAGACATGCACTGCCTTAATCCTTACCGCTCTCTCTCTCTATCCACCTCAGGGAGCAAAGATTGCTTTTCCTAATTGCCCGGCTTAGTCCTCCCCCTACCCTCCCGCTAAATCTCCATTGCTCTGCCCTCATAGAATAATTAGAGCATTTGTCAGTTAATGATATGGCTTGAGATGGTGCATTAAATCTCTTTGTTGCAGGTGAGATAATATAAAATCTGCTCTGTTGACCTAGGCACTTGATCATCTTTACTGTTCATCACTGGATTCCATGATATCTGTAAGGCACAAAGAGCATCTTTTAATGTGGTGACTCATATGATTCATGGCCAAAGTATGTTATAATTGAAGACATATCACTTCATACAACACGGTAACAGATTGCTGAGAACATCGTACAGTTCTTCATATCTTGGTTTATAATGGCTTGTACAGTGTTTTTCCTTCCTTCTCAAACAGTAGTATCTGGTAAGAAAGCACATTAAGATGCAAGAGGATACATGAAGACTTTAAAATACATTTTATATATATATATATATATATATATATATAGCATTCACGTAATCATACCTTTAGTTTTGACTTGCAATTGTGTGTAACAGTCTGTAAAGACGAGGAGGGATATTTATCCTCTCAATTACTGGGGATCAGCTCTGACGAAGCTGGGTAAAAATACTCTGACATGCTGCTTTGGCTCAGCAGGTAGTGAGAACCCAGGTTTCATGCAGTAAACAGGTCACCTACAGTTTGACTCCAAGTAGATTTCATGTGATTCATGTATATTTCATGTATATTACAAGCTCAATCAAACTTGTGTTTGATTGAGCAATGTTAACTCATCGCGTTTGGTGGTTTAGCTTATCAGGCTACTTAAGTGATAGCCTGTTGTTGGCTTGATTAGCATTAGAGAAGGACAGGGAGATTTTATAAAGTGGGTTCAGCAGACAGAGTGTGGGAGAGTGTATGTGTATAAGAGAGATGTAGCAAGGGAAGTGCATGAGGCACAGTAAGTATCATTTCAGAATGACAGTTGTTGCAAGGTTGTTTTTACCAACAGTCACAATTTCTTTGACAATCAGACTTAAAAAGGCAAACTATATTAATAATATTGCCTTGTTAACCATTAAAATAACAGATTTTTAACCAAAAACACAAAAAAGATATGAATTATAAGTCATTATATGTAATTGAATGGGCTTTATCCTGTTCTAATTGCTCCACAAAATTGTTAAAGGGCGGCAGATGACATTTTGAAAAAGTAATTGTGCGGTTTCCACTGTACCATTTAGAATTTGATGCAGACGCACTATGGCTGTGGCTGGTTGAGGCCTGAGGAGCCTTACCATGAGTTTAAGCCCAGAGACGCAACATCACTCAGACTTGTTAGCAAAACAGGCCGTGATGACTCACGCACCCCTGCAGCACAACTGAAAGAATCAAGGCTGTTATTGAAAATTTGGAGAGTTATTAAATTAGCTTTCCTTAACTGTTTAACCACAGGGCAGCAATAGAAGAAAGAGGGACATTTGCAAACTCAGGTTTTTGGGTTTGTATTAGGGATGAGCATGTTAAATCAACTCAAACACTAGGGCATTGATTTCAATGTGTGAATTGTTGGTGAAAGTGAATCTCCATATGTATCAGACGAACATCTTTGGCATCCCACTCACTAGCCAACTAGATAGGAAAAAACACTCAGAAAGCGTGTCTCTTTGCTTTTCTTGCTGAATACCGTAATTTCTCGTAATAAGCATACACCACTATTTTTGTCACGGTTAGCTTGACCTTGTGTAGTTTTGCTTACTGATGAATTGGTCCAAAAGGTACCACTAAAAATTATATTATAGCACACTAAGCAATTACAAATAACACTCTTATTTTATGTTTTAAGTTCCGTACAAGTCACTTCAAGCATTTCATGATCAATCACTGCTGTTAATTCTAAATACTTCAGTACTCGTGCCCAACTTTAGTTTGCCTATTCTAAACTGTCTGTCTTAAATCTTAATTTTATTTATTTACTTATTTTTTTGCACCCCACCAGTTGGACTAGTATTAGATTCATATATTTTCAAAGCTTTAAATCTGAACACCCACCACTTTTGCTTGAGCATCGCAATTATTTATAAATTTCAGTCACAAGTCACAGTGAGAGCCAGTTGCTCCCTCTAGTGGTTATTTATAATCAGCAACAGCTTCATCGGCCAGCACTGTACATTTATTAGGTTATACTTAAGTTTACTCATCTTACAGTAGGGTCTTTTCATATTTTCTTTCATTGGTTCTTAAATAGGTGTCATGAACTAAAAATAAACAGTGTTTGTGCATCATGTATTAATCTGTTAATGTTCATTTATAAATATACTATTATTCATTATTCATTTGTTTTTTTCTTATTGTAATAGGCTACATACAAATGAACATTAATGTTAATTTATAGAACTTTAAATGTTAAAAGTAATCAGAAGAAATTAACATGTACCTAGCTTAACACTAAATGCTGTAAAAGTATTGTTCATTTGGTTTATAATACCTAATACACAAGAACAAAAACAATGGGAAATCTGCAATCCACTGAAAACTAGTCTAAAATGCATCATATCGTTTGTCACTGATCAAGACTTTTAAGATCAACAACTGCATGTTCAATTTGTAAACAACTCAGGTAATGGTACTTTCCAGATAAATATGACAAAGAGGAAAGTAGGCCTATTTGAGAAAATATGAATCCGTTAGATTGGGTGAGAATATTTACAAGACTGGTCCTGATTGAGCCCTGGGACAACTGGCGCCATCTTCGGGAAAGTTGACGTAATAAAATGACAAAACCAGAGGTTTCCAATATTTGCCTACAGCCAAAGGCATACTTCAAAAAGGGGGTTTCCTGTACTACCACCACCAGAGTAATAATTCATACTATTTAAATAAATTTACCTCATGTTTAAAATTCATTTAAGAACGTATGTTAAGTTACCGTACCCTATCGCTTTAAATCATACAATATTTTACAGTCCACATCAAATATGACTGCAGGCGCTTGAGAGATACACAAGAATGTCGCTTTGACCAATCACAGCGCAGAATACGATTACTGACAAGCTGTTCATCCAATAAAATTCAACCGTGGGTGGGGTTTGAGTGAAGTTCGGGATAGTGAACTACACTCAGTTTGCCTTACTCGACAGCATAATGATAGGCAACGAAACCGTTGATTAATTCACTCGCGTGAATGCAAATACAGCAGCGGATAAAGTGTCACGTTTTTTTAAAAAACATAAAAACATTACTTCAGCGTCCGACGAAGGAATATACGGTTATATTGACATCCATTCGACCAGTCAAACTGTTAAAATTGGGGAGTTTTCCACTCAAAATGTTTATTGCCCGACGACGTTTCCTTTGCGCGTGTACGGGAATTGCGATAGTTTCATCTGGACAAATCGGTCTAATGGATACTAGAAGATCTGAAAGAAATGTTCTTGTTTTATAATGTGTCCTGGAGTCTATTGAATAACTGGCTGACGTGGGGATCACGCAGGGGGGCTGGCCGAAAAAGGAGAGACACAGGCGGGCAGAGGGGCTGCGCCGCCGCGCGTCTGGGATTACAGTAAACACAGTTTGTTTCTTCAATATCCTAATAGGCTTTGACGAGATAATGCAATCGCAGGCATATAAAACGCGAAGGAAACTATGTAGTATGTCT
The DNA here is from genome assembly GCF_012432095.1 of Onychostoma macrolepis. NCBI lineage: Eukaryota > Metazoa > Chordata > Actinopteri > Cypriniformes > Cyprinidae > Onychostoma > Onychostoma macrolepis. The sequence continues at coordinate 9,222,071 of NC_081179.1, read as the reverse complement.
TCTTTTAGGGGTTCTGAGACGCTCAGACTGACCACTGCCTATAAATTCATGGATGTTTACGTCAGTGAATGATTTGGAAGTTTGTAAAGTTTATAAAGGCCACCAATCACTGCTGTATGAACTTTGTTTTTAATATCTGATGCATGTTATGAGTGCTGTCTAAGATGGTTGAGAACAGATGCTTTGTTCAGAGAGAGGAGGTTTACCGCTGGTTCTCCGCGTTGAGTTCGGCGCAGAGGGCTGAGTTTCTCTGCGGCCTTTTGGACCTCTGCGTTCCCATTGAGCTGCGCTTCCTCGGCTCATGTTTGGAAGACCTAGCCCGAAAAGACTACCACTCTCTGAGGGATGCAGAAATCAAAGCCAACAACCCAGCTGACCTCGCCAACCTGACCAACATCACGGATGAGGTCGTGAGGAGCAAGCTGCTCGTCTCTCTCGCGCTCCTCAGCTCGGACAACCGCGTAGCGGCGGGAGTTTTGTTTCGGACCCTCACTCACATCGACACCATCATTAACAACTACGGACTTCAGCTTAACGATGGCCAGACTGGAGAGCAGTTTTTGCTCCTCTTCACCATGGCTTCGAACCATCCCGCCTTTAGTTTTCATCAAAAGCAGGTGCTGAGGCAAGAGTTGACGCAGATCCAGGAGATCCTTCAGGTGACAGTTGGTGAGGCACCGTCGACGTCACACGGGGGCGGGGCCAGCGCTGCTGCGCTCCCAAACGTGAGCGCGACCCCGACCTTCTCTTCCTACATGACAACATCCACCTTCAACTCCTGCCAGGCCGGATGTCCATGCTGCAAGGTGAGAAACAGTTAAAATCGGAAATGAAATTCACTCTATTTTCTAAATGCAGCTTTAGAGATCTTATGTTTCATCCATGTTTTTTTTTTTTTTTTGATGAATCAAATGTTGAATCAAAATCATAACTGCATCTTCTGGTGAAAATATCAGACCTTTCTCTAATGACTTAAACCCCGCCCCTAATGTTAATCTGTCTATTCTTTTGAGTGCAACGCCCACATCGCAAAATCCAATCAACAATTGAAGCATAGAACCAATTTCCCGTTCTGCATGGTTTCTTTTTCAATATCTGTTACATTTGGATATACTTTATAATATGGAAAAAAGATCTGCCACTACTTCTGGTTCCCAGCTAACAGGGAATATTCTCAGAACTTTGGCTAATGCTCTTGAATGTTCTCACCAAGTCAAGATGAACAAATGTTCTTGCAGTAATGTTAATGGAACTTTTGTTCGAAGTTATATGGCCTTTAGGAATGTTCTCAAAACGTTAGCACAAAAACATTATTATATTGTTCATGGAATTTCCCCCCCTGATTTATCTTAGTTGGATGTTCATCTAACTTCTTCTTTTTTTTTTTATGTTACTACTTCTTTCAGAATCTTCAGAGAACATTCAAAAGTGACGTTCCCATAATGTTTGCAAAATTATAAAAAGCAATGTTCACGTAGCCAAGAAAAAAAAAAAAAAACTTCTTAAAAAACGTTCAGAGAATGTCCAGAATGGGAACGTAAAATTTTTAAACATTTTTGTTTGCTTTGTTTTCAGTTAATCAAAGAAAGTAATAGTCTTGGAACAAGATGAATGTTACTAAAATAATCATTTTTGAATTAACCATCGCTTTAAGGTTGTAATAAAAGTTTGTGAATGTGTGCTGAATAATGTTAGTATGGTTAATTTTGATATAGTCAGACACTTTTATATTTATGCCTTTATTCGGACAGGACAGTATAGAGCAGATGGGAAATCATTGGGTGGAGAGAGAGGGGAGGGCGATCGGCAAAGGATGGGATTCGAACTTGTGTCGCCATGAGCACAGTTGTACTGTATGTCAGCGCACTAACTATGAGGCTATTGGCACCAACTGGGACAGACACATTTATCTAAAGCTGCAAGGACTGTCCCCTCAGTGCAACCTGGGGTTAAGTGTCTCAGTTCAGCAATGCTGACGGTTCATAGATCACCCCTTGTTGGTTTTCAACCTTTTGCTTATTAGCCTCGATCTTTAAGCACTAGGCCATACACCCCAAGAGTCGATACACCCCAGGTCAGACCTGATTTATTCAACAGTATCTATGGGGAGCACCAGGAGCAACAATAATAAACTGGGGTCATCTGGCACAGACAAGCGATTCAGCCATGAGAAGTCACACGACTCACAACTGAGAGTGTTTACTATCTTTTTGAATCTGTTCCATACTCTCCTGGGGGTTCAGGAGTGATCTCAACAAATCAATGCCTTTACTGTGACATAAGACTCACACTTGTACTTGTTTAAACCCAGTGTGTAATGTAATATTGCAAATGTATAATTATGTTGTAACTCAAAAATGTCAGCTTGGTGAGTCAACAAACGTGCTTTGAAAACAGTGACAGAAGCAGCAAGACATTTGTTCTTACAATAACAAAAACCTTACATTATAGAATATGATATTATGCAGCAGTTCTAGAATAAATAGATGTCAAAATGACATTATATGTGCTGACATGATGCGCACACAGTTCTGAAGAGTATTGCATTGCACGGCTGCTATGTAATATCTATTTATTTGCTCTTAGCTGGTGTCATTCAATCCACTCCACAAAACTAGTATGTGTGACATTTTCTTGCATTTTGTCTTCTTGTTCGTGACACGTCTATGCAGGAATTAGGAATGGCACTGCAACTTCTGTGAGACTGAGATAATGCCGCAAAGAAAGGAACCAAGCCATTTTTCTTCGTAACTTGTATTGAGATTTGATAGACAAAATTAGAAAGTATGCTCTTTATTCATTTGGGTATGGAACCGGATTGGAAACCCTAAAGACCTAGCCCAAACAAAGACTATAGAATACCCAAGACACATCACTCGTGTAGTTTTGAATGAGAAAAAATGCAACGCTCAATATGGCCGCTCAATCGCAGGAAGCCCCGCCTTATGAATGAAAGAGCCAATCACTAATCGGTAAAGTCAACGCATCACTGCAGCTGCCGTTAGAAGTCCCGGTTGCTATAGAAATAGTCAGAGTTTTGAGACGTTCGCTTAGAACTGCGCATGCGCACCGGCTGATCTAGCCTGAAAAATAAGCTTTTTATAACGCTATTTGAGCAAAAGAAACAACATTTATGATTCAGTTGTCGTCAAATTTCTTTGGTGATTTCAAATATGAAATGTAATTGTAAGCTTAGTGAACAGTTTTGGAGAATTTGATGTTTCCCCATTCAAAGAGATGGCGTTTCAAAGATGGCCGCCGAGTGATATGACTTGTCTTAAAGAGACTTTGGCCCAAATCTGTGGAAAAAACGCCCTTACTAGCTATCTACAATACCTTACGTTTTTAAAAAGTTACGTTTTGAAAGAAGGCTCTCACCAAGATTCTCACCAAGGCTGAATTTATTTGATTAAAAATACAATAAAAACAGTAATATTGTGACATATTATTGCCATTTATAAGAACTGCTTTGTATTTGAATATATTTTAAATTTTAATTTATTATTGGAATGTCAAAGCTGAATTTTCAGCAGCCATTACTCCATTCTTTAGTGTCCCATAATCTTTCAGAATTTAGTTAGTGTATTAGTTCATGCATTTTTGTTTTTTTTGGTAACCATGATTTAGCAATTACTGTGATTAGAGGGATTTGAGGTTACCTGATATCAATTTCTGTAATTACTATAAAGGATTGTTGTGAAGTTAAAACTTAAAGTGTAATCCAGGCAGAAATCTTTGTCTGTGCACAATCCAAAACACAGCTCCTCTAAAATGCAGAAAGTTGATGAAATGCAATAAAACACTTCATGATGTGTGTTGAATCTTTAATTGGTGATTCCTTGTGTTGTCGGATGTAAATCTCCATTGTATTCCATGGTGTTATCTGTACAGACATGGGCTCATAACATACACACATGCTGCCGAAACGTGCTTGAACGGGTGTAGTGGGAAAGTACCCTGTGAAGGCAGAGAAGGCGGTTCTATTTAGTGATTTGTTGGTTTTGGCTTTCATGAACTGAAGCTCAGCACATTTCTCCATGCTTAAATCAGCCCTCTGTGTAACTCTCCTGTGATTCATCAGGAAGCTCCGACTGCTCGCTTGTTCAAGAGGCCTTTACACTAGCCTAAACATCAACAAAAACACATGCTATTTTGTCTCAAGCATTTTTTTGTGATGCTTTGGTTGTAATTGCTAACAATTGTTTGAATTAAATTTCAGATAGTTCTGCTTAAAGTTTGAGCACTTTCCACTTTTAAAGCAGAGGCATCAATTTAAAGTTTGACAGGAATAAAAATTAGGCTTTGAGGGTAGAAGTGCAGTGTGTTCAATTGATTGTACTGTAGTTTAAAGGGATAGTTCACCCCAAAACTTTCATTTACTCACCCTCAAGTTGTTCCAAACCTGCTTGAGTCTCTTTCTTCTTTTAAACACAAAAAAATATATTTTGAAGAATGTTGGTAACCAAACAGTTATCTGGGTGACATTTGACTTCCATAGCATTTTTAGAAGTCCATAAGGCTGTTTACCTTCATAAGCATATTATTATAACTAGCTAATTATGTTCTTAAATTCTTAAAGATCCAGCCAATTCCTAATGGATAAAATCAAGTCCCTTCCTACATTTTTCCCCAATGACTATTGTATTTTGCCCTAAATTATAGTATTGTATGTCTGATTGTGAACGTAAAATGAAGGCCATATCACACTGACTTTGAACTGACACAAAAACAGCTATTCAGATAGTGCTTAACAATGTGGCTGATTCACTTTTCTCATCTTGCTCTTCTTTGTCTGCTAAGAATGGATTTACCCTGCTGTACTTTTCCAAGGACTTATTTCCTTTGTGTTATGAGCCACACTTCAGCTGAGTCTTCAACAGAAGGGCATGTTTTTCAAAGAGAGGAAGAGAGGAATAGAGATTTGGCAGCGTGGGATGTGGATGTGGCAGCGGTGGACTGTACGGCAGTCCTAATTGGTTTCAGAGCTGACTTTTACTAGCTGCTGTGCTTAGCATATGTGGTACTGGTCTTTTTTGTTTTAGCTCTGTTTTAGCAAGCTGGAGGATGTAACCTCAGAGCAAAACAGAGGAGGAGGAGCTGAAGTATTTAACTATTGAGTCTGCCAATCAGAATGGGTTTTGGGATTGTAATCTGATTATCTGATGAATCAATGCTAAAAAGTCAAACATATTTGCATTTGTTTTTTTCGTTTTTTGATAATTCTTAAATGTTCTACTCCAAAGTGATGAAAAATGACATAATGTAAGACACATGTGTACTAAGTTGATCAGGATGACTAATTATAGAACAGTCATCTATTACCAAGAAGTCTGTGACTCATTTTTTATGCAAGTCTGAGACAGTTGTTTTGTGTCATTGAGCATCAGGATGTTACCAAACACAGTAACAAAACTGTTTAGTGATACACTGAGTGCCTGTTCTTAGTCCAAACTTTTTTGATGATTTGTTGTAATGTGTGTAATCTTGCTTCTGCTTGAGAGTAAAAAATAAGTTTTATCCAACAATTGCAACTTCCCTTAATTGTGAATTTGTGACGTGTGACACATCTTGCAATTTTGATTTAGTTTATTATAATTGCAACTTTGTATCTCAAAGAATGATTTTACATCTCATAATTAAAATTAATTTTTTTTTAAATCTCTTTATTTTTATATTTTATTTAATTCTATACTATTGATTGTATATAGTTTTGTTTTATTGTATTCTTTTAATGTTATTCTTTAATTTAATTTATTTTTTAGCTTTTTTTAGCTTTTTTAGCTTTTTTTTTACTTTCGGGGCAGAAATGGGCTTCTATAAGTGTGTTTGGATGTAATTTCTTTTAAAATCTCAACAAGCTTGTCTTTACAATTTGAAGTGTTGAGTTTCTAAATGTCTCTAGATACTGAATGATTTCATGCTCTCTTTAGCCAGTAATTCGCAGCACACTGTGGTCGGCGCAAACCATGTGTGTACTTGTTGCATGTAACCACTATTATAGTTTTGTAAATACAGAGTTAACCAATAGTAAATTCATATGGAGTGACCTAAAGAAGCAGGCTGATGTGCTGTCAGAATAAATTAAATAAGACTTATCTGTCCAAGTGTGACAAATGTGACTGGACAATACACTTGTCCACATTCAGTTCTGACCTGTGTTTGACCATTGACCTCTTTTTCCAGAATGTGCAACTGGAGGTCACAGGAGGTCAGATTGATGAAGGCTTGGGTCCCGAAGTCATGCTGCCAAGTCCATCACTCTTGTGCCAGGAAATGCCACTCAAAATGCATGTCGGAAAACCCAGCAAAGGTGAGTTCCACAACTTTGGATCCACAAACACACATCCTACGTCATCCTACAGTCTTAATGCTAGAACTTGGCAAAAAAAAAGACACATTCTAATACCGAAGTAGGAACAAGAACGCCAATGCTGAAATCTTTTAAACCGAATTTTCTTTTATGTGAGACAGCTGGTGGGAAATATTGTTTCCCCTCTCCTCAGGTCTGTTCCAGCAGAGGAGGATAAATTAATCAGAGCGACAGTTAGCCTGCAGAAAGAAATTCGTTTTAGGTGGTAATAGCCAATTTTTGACTTTTTTTTGGTTGACCATCCAAGAACAACCATGAGCAAAACACTTGCTATGTTATTTTTCTGTTTTCTGTTTTCATTTAAATTTTTAGTCATTTTGTTGTGTTTGTTTGTCATTTTTTGTTTGTTATATAAATATATTTCTATATAGCCTTTTCTATTTGTTTTTCATTTTAATTTACTTTTTTTTGTCATTTTGAATTTATTTCAGTTCATTTATTTTAGTGCAATATTCATATTTATTTAAATTACTGCAAATTATTCATAATACTTTTATTTTTATTTTTAGTTAACAATAACATAGGAGTTAGATCACACTATTTTAGCGTTTAGCATAAAAAATGACAGAATGTGGCCTGCAAACATTTTCAATGCAACAAAAACTGTGTTGTTGAAAAGTTTAGACAAAATGGTTTTTAGCCAAATACTTTTGTCTAAAACAAAGCCAAATTCATTTTTAAAACATTAAACCAATGTGTTAATATGTCAGTCATAATTACTAAATGTGTTGTCCTTAACATATTTTTTGGATTGCACATTGTCTTGAATACTTGGTTCAATGATTTCAGGCAAGTCCTACAAAAGACAATTTACATACTTTTTCATAACTTTTTTCATAATCACATAATTAGATGGGTGCGGCTTTTGGCAGAAATCAAGCGTAGGATTTTGTTTTGCCAAGCGCAGCATCCTTCACACAAAACAATGGGTTTAAGATTGTATCAGGTGCACTAACTGGATTAAATCAATACCCACACACAGATCTGCAAAGACTAAATAAACAACATCACACAAGCAAGAGGTGCTGTTGTACTAAATAAAAAAAGAAAACTTTGAATAATATTGAGTAACTTGCATTGCCGACAGACTATGGACAGCTGTTTTGTTTATTTTTGCCTTGCTAACAAATATACTCTAATTGTAATTTTGCAAAGCATGAACCTGATTTGATTCCAGTGTTTTAACATCTGATCTGAAATGCAGAATGTTTTCTGTTTTCATTCAAATCAAACTGCATTCTACATGAAATCCGGTCAAAATGTGTTTCATATCCGGTTGAAGATTGATCCTCGCTGCTTTTCAGGTTTAATGGGATTTTAGTTTTAGTTATGAGATTTTTGATCATTTGCTGTTGCACTCTGTGTGAACTCTGTCTCTTATCATGGACAGACTGTAAATACAGGGTTTATATGAGTCCCCAGAGTTTGCATTCTCAACTAGTGGAACATGAGAGAGTTTGCCTTGTGTTTGATGGAAATCTTGGCCAGGCACTTTTCCAGAGTGTATTTCTTGGTTTGTGTGTAAGTGAAAGTAGTGTAAGTGTGTAGTTTTCTATTTTAATCCTGAGGAGAACATTAGAGACACAACCTACTATATCTTACCCAGACTCACATGTCCGCACAAGTTTTGCTCGGGATGTGTGTGCTGTCATTTCTTGAGTTACGCTCTGTTGTGAGCATAAGTCTGTATTTTTGGTCCTGTTTTGTCTTGCTGTTGGCTCAGGCAGCAATAGCACCAGATGTCACATTCACACACTAAGGAGTCCACAAACTGCTCGTTTATCAGAAATACATGCATTTTAGAGTGTCATGCATTGTTTATTTCAGTGTTTTATTCCTGTATAATAAGCATACTGTATTTTCTGACCTACTTCAAGTCTTAAAGTCTCTACTAATGATCTGACGAGTTGAATTGGGTGTTTTAGACGAGGGTAACAGTGCTTGGATTCTCCAGGATCGTTTTGAAAATCATTTCAGAGACTTAAATGTGACTCATATATAACATATTACATGCATGCACAGTTTTAAAGGGTTACTCCACCCCAAAATTAAAATTTTGTCATTAATCACTTACGCCCATGTCGTTCCAAACCCGTAAAAGCTTCGTTTGTCTTCGGAACACAATTTCAGATTTTTTGGTTGAAAACCGGGAGGCTTGTGACTGTCCCATTGACTGTCAAGTAAATAACACTGTCAAGGCCCAGAAAAGGATGAAAAGCATCGTCAAAATAGTACAAAAAGTATTCTCGTTGCTTCATAAAGTTCAGATTGAACCGCTGATGGCAGATGGACTATTTTGACGATGTCTTTCATACTTTTCTGGGCCTTGACAGTGTTGTTTACTTGGCAGTCAATGGGACAGTCACACACCTCCCGGTTTTCATTCAAAATATCTTAAATTGTGTTCCGAAGACGAACAAGGCTTTTACGGGTTTGGAACGACATGGGGGTAAGTGATTAATGACAAAATTTTAATTTTGGGGTGGAGTAACCCTTTAAGGCAGCTTTAATCGCCTTTTTGGTAACTTCATGACTTAACTGTCCACGACATTGCATGCACGTAGTTTATTTCGTGCATCATTCATCATCATATGAAATGATAAATACTACAGCATGTGTCTGCGCCTTTGTGAGTGCAATTGAAGAGCACGTGCCACAAGCCCGGTACTGTTTCTGTGCTCGTTTGACTCGCGCCTGGTTAGAGTGCGTGTCTGAAACATCTCCTGTTTGATGTGGTCATAAAGACATTCTACAGCTAAATAAACAAAGTTCTTGTCAAGAAAAAAAGAGACAGAGGCAGCAGTTGTGAGTGGGGTGACCAACCCTAGCCCCGCCCCTGCGTTAAATATTTTAACATGTCAAACTGAAAAATTAATCGCCTGTGTTACCGCACTAATTTTGACAGCAGTAATAATTATATATATATATATATATATATATATATATATATACACACACACACAGTGCCTTGCGAAAGTATTCAAACCCCTTTATTTTTTTCACGTTTTATGTTGCAGCCTTATGTTAAACTGCTTTAAATTACTTTTTTTCCCCACATCAGTCTACACTCCATACACCATAATGACAAAGCAGATAACAGGTTTTTAACATCTTTGCAAATTTATTAAAGATAAAAAACTTACATGATTCCATTGCATAAGTATTCATACCCTTATCTGGGACAGTTGAAATTTAGCTCAGGAGCATTCATTTTGCTTGTAAATGTTACCACATTTTGAGTGGAGCTAACCTGTGGCAAATTCAATTGAATGGGTATGATTTGGAAAGGCACACGTCTTAATAAAAGGTCTAACAGCTGAAAATGAATATTAGAGCAAAGACCAAGCCCTGAGGTAAAGAAAAGAAAAAAAAATGCCTGTAGAGCTCAGAGACAGGATTGCATCAAACCACACATCTGGGGAAGAGTTCTGGAAAAAAAAAATCGGCAGCATTGAAGGTTCACAGAAGAACATAACCTGCATTATCCATAATGGAAAACATTTGGAACAACCAGGAATCTTCTTAGAGCTGGCCTCCTGGCCAAATTGAACAATTGATAGAGAAGGGCTTTGGTTAGTGTGGTGACCAAGAACCTGATGGTCACTATAGTTGAGCTCCATGATCATATGTGGAAATAGGAGAAACCTACAGAAGGACAAGCATCGCTGCAACATTCCACCAATCTGTGCTTTATGCCGGTGTGGCCAAACTCAACCTCTCCTCAGTGAAGACACATGAAATCACACTTGGAATTTGCAAAAAAGCACCTAAAGGACTCTCAGACTGTGAGAAACAAGATTCTCTGGTCTACGGAACCTCAATTGCAAGCATCATGTTTGAAGGAAACCAGGCACTGCTCATCACCTGCAGAGTACCATCCCAAAAGTAAAATGTGCTGGCAGCAGCCTCATGCTGTGGGGCTGTTTTTCAGTGGCAGGGGCTGAAGGAATCATCAGAGTAGAAGAAAAGCTCATTGCATCAAAATATAGAGATAGCCTTAATGAAAACCCAGTCCAGAGCATTCAGAACCTCAGACTGGACTGAAGGTTCACCTTCCAACAGGACAATGACCCTAAGCACACAGCAAGAGTGGCTTATAGACGACTCTGTGAATGTCCTTGAGTGGCCCAGCCACAGCCTGGGCTTGAACCCAATCAAATATTTCTGGAGAAACCTGAAAATGTGCGTCTGCCCCCATCCAACCTGACAGAGTTTGAGAGGTGAAGAGGTGAGGAGAAGAATGGCAGATAATTGCCAAATGCTGATGTGCAAAGCTTGTCGCACTCGCATCATACCCAAAAAGACTTGAGGCTGTAAAGGTGCTTCAGCTAAGTACTGAGTTAAGGGTTTGAATACTTATGCAATGTACTTATTTTATTTTTTTATTTTTTATAAATTTACAAAGTTGTGACAGTTCTGTTTTTGATTTGTCATTATGGTGTATGGAGTGTAGATTGATGTGGAAAAAAAAGTAATTTAAAGCAGTTTAACATAAGGCTGCAATATAAAAAAACTTGAAAAAAAGGAAGGGGTTTGAATACGCAAGGCACTGTATATGCACAGACTCAGTGTAAACTAAGATGCCTGCAGCTAAAGATATGGTTGGTTGTTTATATATTCTTATGACCTCAGCAATGGGGGTCGTATTGCTCCATTCATTGCATATCTATACCATAACATAATGGAAATGTGCATTCAGGCAGGGTTTTGTGCTCAGTGGGTGTGCTGGAGGCGCTGGTCATTCGAATCAAGTGCTGTTTCACTTGCACGCAGCAGGTCGGACAGAGCGGAGACAGACTGTTGTTTTGTCTGCTGGTAATTTAATGCTTCTCCACTACATTACCTCATGGGCTTCACCGCATGCCTTCAGCACGAGCTTTAGCCATCCATCAACACCCTCACACACACATGCATTCATTACCAAAACAAATCACAAGGCTTCATTTACACATATAAATGTAAGAAATATTTATTGGCTTTAATCTAACGTACTCCACTCTGATTGGATAGTGACTTTGTAAAAACATCTGAGGTTTGTAGGTACATGAGTCAGATCAAAGATGGTTGAAACAGCTGTTCTTCAGAGGGGCACTTCACAGGATCTCACAATGATAACAAAGATTTTTCCAGGTCCTTTGAAATTCCCAGAAGTTCTGCTGAGTTTTGCTGTTTGTCGAATTAATTTTGAAATTGATGTGCATGCGTGCGTCCATGACTCTAGATCTACTTGTCTGTTTTTGTGCATATGTCTGTGTTTAGAGTTATCGTTGTGTTTGTATGTGTGTAGTATAAGGCTCGGTGGGTAACTAGAGCTGTAAGAATGGGAGAAATCCTTGGATTAGCCGGCCTGGCATCAGGTATGCGGCAACTGCAAGCCCTGGGGCATCCGAAGTATACAGAGCATAGAGACTAAGATATGTGTGTGTGACTGTATTAAAAAAAGTATAGAAATGTGTGTGAGAGGGGTGTTTGTTTTTGTTTAAATACAGTGAGAAGTTGAAGCAGAACTTAAAAGAGCAGTATCATAAATGTACATTAAAGGAGTTGTTCACCCTATAATGAACATTTGCTGAAGATTTACTCACCCTCAGGCTAGGGCTGGGTGATGTGATAATTGAAGGAAACAAACTATTTATGGTTATTTGTTTCAATATTTCGAACAATAAAATCAAAGCTTGCTTGAAATAAAGACGTCTTAAGAAAAATTCACATTTCAGTTTTATTTTATTTATTTTAAAAAGTATTTAAAAAAGTTTCTTAAAAAATAGAAAATAACTTTAATTTTTGCAAACAAAATACATGAATATTGCCATGTCAAAAGTAGAAAATAAACAGCATCCCTTGCGAACAAAATACATTTGAAATATTGTCATGTGAAAAGTAGAAAATAACTTGTATCTCTTGTAAATGAAATAATGCAATGTGAAAAGTAGACAATTATAACTTGCATCTCCTGTAAACAAATGTTTTAAATAATGAATGTAAATAGAACACTACTGATTAAGAGAAAGAGCAGAGCACCATCTCAGTGATCTTGTCCTGTCATGCTATATGCGCAAGTATTTACTCTATGTTCTTACCATACAGAACATGTCTTTGCATCTAAAAACGCGAGACGCAGCGCCCAGGAATGTTTTAGTTTTTTTAAAGTGCAGAATGCCTATTCCATCATGTTGCCGTCAAATACAAAAGTTACCATGCCAACCAAAGTTTGCAATGCTTGCCCCGCCTCTGGGATCTTCTGTTGCTTCACTGTTTTGGAATTTACATTGATGAGTGGCGCTGCATGTAAAAGTTTAAATTCTTTTAACGTGCCACTCAGGTGCAAGACGCTGCAAAAGACACAAGCACAACGGTCATATAGCGCCGACTACATGTATGTTTTTAAGGGGAAAGTATTAAAAGGATTAAAAAAACAAAATAACCGAGATGGGAAAATTACGTCGATTAGAGGTTTTGATTTTCGGTTTCGATATTTTTTTTCTGATTAATTGTCCAGCCCTACCTCAGGCCATCCAAGATGTAGATGGGTTTGCTTCTTCATCAGAACAGATTTGGAGAAAGTAACATTTATAAGAGAAAACAGTCCAAAACAGTTCAAAACAAATATGTTGGTGGATGTTGATGTGAGAGGACAATAGGGGATGGACTTTAATGATGGATTTTTTTTTAAAAAAACATGTAGCTTTTTGCTTTCCAAGATGTTAATTGACGGACTGAAGTTGTTTGGATTACTTATGTATTATTGTGGTGTATTTATTAGCTGTTTGGACTCTCATTCTGACGGCACCCATTCACTGCAGAGGATCTGTTCGTGAGCAAGTGATGTAATGTTAAAATTCCCTAAATCTGTGCAATGAAGAAACAATGTAAATTTGGGAGGCTTGTGGGTGATAATTTTTAGCAAGTTTTCATTTTTAGGTGAACTATTCTTTCAAATCCCATTCAGATGGGAAGTAAATGTATTTTGACATTTGTTGAATAAAATTTGTAGTTCCCTTTCCTGGTGCACCTATACGAAAGACTTAGACTTTCTATATAAATCAACAGTACTTCAGGCATCCTGTCTGATTTAAAAACAGAATTAAATCTACAGAGATCCCAATCCTGTTCAGGTTTGGTATATGAAATGACATTATTTAAACAACTAAACCCATCCAAATAGTTCTTTTGTATGGCACGATTGAGTGCAGAAGTTTTATAGCAACCAATCCTGGAGTTTTCTAAGAAAATATCAAGTTCCTCCTCTTGAGTCATAACTTTTCATGAGTGATTTCAGGATGCTTGAATTGGCCTGACAGGATGTTGACTTTGAATTGGAATGACAGGAAGAGGAAGTTACTCAACTGCAATTCAAAGAAATTCAACACTGTCACTCGAATGTTTTGCGACAAATCACAAGTGATTAGATCATTAATTTGGACTAATTATGTTTATATTTTTCTAAGTTAAGATACTAAGTTAAGATTTCTCTGAGCACCAGATGTCCAACATGTTGTTTTCAAACTTTATTAAAACCATTATTGACATAAAAGTTTGGGTAAATTATGATAATTCTGGGAAATTTTAATTTTAATGTGTGTGTGGTTAGGTTTAGTACTGTAATATGAAATACAGTAGTCAACATTTGAAGTGGATCAAAACCTTTCATCAAAGTTGTCCTAAAACCTAAATGCGTTCTTGTCTTAGGACAACTTTTAACTTTTCTGTTGACTACTGTATATTGAGCATGATATACACTACCATCCAAAATGATGTTTTATATTTGATCAATTTAATGCATGCTTGCTGAAATTAAGTATTTCTTAAAAAAAAAAAAAATAATAATAATTCTTACTGACCCCAAACTTTTGAGCTGTAGTGTACGTATCAAACAATATTTCCTTAATGTTTTACAATATGATGCACCCCTATGGAAAATCAATGAAAATAATTTCAGAAGATTCAGACAGGAGAGGTGGAAAAAAGAGAATCAAAAAGTGACGACAACAACAGTTGCACCTGTGCAGAACGATGAATTATTAGAGGCCTGTGCTGAAAGCTCACATGGGAGGACAGGAAAGATGGCAGGTGTGTACCCATAATGCCCCTGTGCAATGAGCGAAGTGTGAAGAGTTCAATAATGCCTGCAGTGAAAGGTCAGAGGAAGGGGGAAGATAATGAACAATGTTTGTGTTGTGTCCTTGAATAATAATAATAAAAATAATCATTATTTTATATACATTTTTCCATATGAATAAATTAACATATATGAATTAAAATATATATAAATTGTATTTTATATAAGTATAATAATTTATTATGTGTGATGTTTATTTTATAAGTTATATAGCGATAATAATGCTACATTAATCATTATTTTTATTGCTATATAAAAACATCTTTATATATAAGTGTTATTAATAAGAATAATTTCTTTAAAAATGAAATATAACAATGCAATAATGTGTATTATTAAAACTGGATTTTCATGTGTTGTTTCATGTGGGCTCTTTGTGTTTCATGAATTATTTCAATTGTTTTTATTCTGCTTTGGTACAACAGTGTAAAAACGCATAGCATAAAGGAGAACTGATGTGGCTTAATTTTAGAGCAATGAAAAATAAGCAAATGCTCTAAAATAAAATTTCTAGATGAAAACGCGTCACAAAAAGCATCACATTTTATTATAAGCATCGTATTTGTATATAAACGTTTGATTTACATGCAATCTTAATTAGAAACATCACAAAAATATCTGAATATTACAGATCTGAATTGTAACATCGGACAGGGAATGTTTTAGTGACATATTGTAGATGTGCAAATGCTCTTTAAATGATTTTTTTTTCTGGATGAAAGATGCTTTGCATCTCATCCCGTTTGTACTTCACACATTCGTCTCAAACTCATCTCAAACCACTTCACAAATCTCCTCCTCTGGCAGTGACCTCTCTCTGGGTTTGTGGTTCACTTTCACTCCGCGGCACACACACACATATAAAAACACAGTGTAATGAGGGGTTTGGCGGGTGGTTTGGGAGGAGCAGGCAGGCAACTCTCTTTGCTGAAGGGAAAGGCCTCCTCCTCTACAGAACATTCCAGATGAGCTCACACTTGCCTGCTGGAGAAGAAAGAGATGAGACTGTCATCAAAAGAAAACAAGAAAATTCTGCGATCATTTACTAACCCTCAAGTCACTCTAAAACTTTATGACTTACTATTTTTTTTCTAGACCTTTTTTTTGGTGTTAGTAGTTGCTCGATCTTAACGTCTGTTTTCTTTTATAATATGGCTGGAATATTCATCTCAATGAATAAAAGAATTAGATCTTTTGATATGATGCATTGAACTCACAGAATTCCATTCAGCCTTCTCTCTCTCTCTCGCTCCACACACTACAGGAAGTGCTGATTCTGCAGGGTATATTTAACACACTCGCCCATGTTTACGGTGAGCAGACTCCGGATGTGTTCTTGCTCACTCGTGTGTGTGCGTGTGTGTGTAAATGAACACACTTCAGCTGGACGCTTGAGGCACACTTATATGAATGTCACATACACTACTGTTCAAAAGTTTGGGGTTGGTTTTTAAAAAAATTTTTTTTATGTTTTTAAAAAGTCGTCCTTATGCTTACCAAGGCAACTTTTCTGTGATTTAAAAAGATTCTGAAAAATTACTACAATTTAAATGAACCGTTTCCTATTTAAATATGTTTTAAGATGTAATTTATTCCTTTGATACAAAGCTGAATTTTCAGCAGCCATTACTCTAGACTTCAGCGTCACACCTTCAGAAATCATTCTCATGCTCATTTGGAGCTGAAGAAACTTTTTTTTTTTTTAATTGTCAATGTTAAAAAATATTGTGCTGCTTAATAATTTTGTGGAAGCAGTGATAATTTTTTTCCAGGTTACTTTGATGATTAGAAAGTTCAAAAGAACAGTATTTCTGTCATGACAACTCTCGGAGGGACTGACATGGTAATGTACATGACAATGTTAATGTATTTGGTCTTGGCGGAATAGATCTGCTTCGCTGCTGCTGCGGCAGAGCAAGTACCGAGACTTGCTATTAGTGCTGGGCGGTATGACCAAAAATTTATATCATGGTATTTTTCCAAATTATACCGGTTTCACGGTATATGACGGTATTTATTTTTTCCATGCATGACCGGGTGTTAACCACATTTTCTACTGATTGAGAGAGAAAAACACCGCAGTACATTGACTTAGAATGCCCTATTTTACTGTCATGATGAGCGAATATTGTTGAAAAATTCCACACTAAATAGTGACTAAACACAACCCATTAATAGCCTACTTGTTAACCAGGAGTCACTTTCATTTATAATCGTGACATCGTCTGATAAAATCAACATGCATCTAACGTTTCACTAAAGAGCGGCTATGCGGTGGTTTTGGCTATATTACTTTTTTGTCTCATGCACCGCACTGCCTGCATAACAAAATAAAAATAATAAATAAATAAAAAGTGCATAATATTAACAGACGAACTATGCTCATATTTATAATTCCAAACAGTCAGGTGCTTCTCTGCCGCTCGCTGCACAGAACAGACGCAGAGAGAGGCGACACTGCACCGGGAGTCAGATCTCGCGCTCGCGGGGCAGCACTGGCGACATCTTCCAACTGAACCATAGCTAAGGTTTATCCAAAAAAGTCGCTAGGTTTGTCAGTTTGTATATTCTATGAAAAATGCTAAATATGGTGCTAAAGTCACGCTCATGTGTGTGAGACGTGGGAGCTGTTGGCAGCGGGTCATGGATATTGTGGATGAGTTCTTCTGTGTTATCCATAGACTGTAAAGGTGTCATCACGTTCTATAGCTTCAGTTTCGGAACTTTCACGCTTAGTAACACCAAAGTCTCTTTAAGGGTATTCTATAGTCTTTGGTAACACATACAGCTGTGTCCTCACCACAATGCAATAGTGAAAAGAGACCCCTCTCAAACAGTGTGTCGCGTTCCGAACGTTATTTAAATGACACCGGTATTGCGGTATCTTAAAAATTCATATCATAAGAAAAATAAACACCGGTATTCGGTATGAACCGGTATACCGCCCAGCACTACTTGCTATTGCCAATACATCCACAACATGCTGCTGTGAGCATGTAGGAAATACTGCTGCTGCACTAAAGCCCGGTACACACCAAGCCGATGGTCGGCCGTCGAGCAGTTTTTGTTCGTCGGCCGACTAAGTTTTCTCAGTGTGCTGTCAGCTGAAGTTGGTCCTCTTCGGCTTTTTTTCGGCCGATTAGACATGTTGAATTGGCGTCGGAGCTCGTCGGTCAGTCGGGCCATCTGATTATTCTGATTGGCTGTTCAGCTGGCGAGCCAGTGCGTGAGAAAAGGCGCAGAACGGACATGCTACTTGACCATTGGGTGTCATGCGTTGGCTTGGTGTGTCAGGGCAACTTTGGACCCAGGCGCTGCCGACGTGAGCCGACGCCGCAGTCTGCGTTCGTCGCCATTAGTTTGTCGGCATCGGCTTGGTGTGTACTGGGCTTTATAACACATATGAATAACCCCCCACAAGCCAGGAGACACGGAACACAATACAGTACAAGCCAATATATGCATCCCGCTGAATATATCCACACACATAAAGATGAACAGACAAGGAAAGACAAGATACCCCCCACAAAGCAGATCTACCGCCAAGACATGTACTGCTGCTGCTCCGAAGAGCCATGTGAACCGCATGTATTACTATCTACGTGTGCCTGGGCTACCATGCCGACCGGCTTAACAATAGTGGCCTACGACTAGGTGTGCCTTGGCTAATACACAAACCTGCTTTACAATAGTGGCCTACGACTATGTGTGCCTTGGCTAATACACAAACCTGCTTTACAATAGTGGCCTACGACTGTGTATGCCTGGGCTACCACGCCGACTGGCTTAACTCTAAATAGACGCGCACTATGTGTAATGTTAATTAACAAAATGGATATATGTTGCAATCCAATAGATAAGACCCCAGCATCCACCTGAGCAAATATCATAGTTTAGTCAGTTAATATCTGCTGTTACTTTCTACACATCATCAGTGCCAGCGGCAGCGTAACAGCTCATTAATTCATGTTCGTGCAATGATGCAACGGACAAAGTTAGCCGATACATGCCATTTACTCTCTTATGTAGATAATAGTTATCAGGGTCACAGTGCACACAACTCCTGGTTGGACTGACTTGAATGACCTGAAATAATATAAATAATAAAAAGAATATAAACGTTCTTTCTCCGTTTTCTGAACTATACAGCACAGCTAGAGCACACGTCACACGAGCACATATCCCTGCTGAAAAAAACAGCCCAAGCTGGTTTAAGCTGGAAGTAGCTGGTCCTAGCTGGTCACCCCGCCTGACCAGCTAAAGAAGTGGCTAAAACCTCTAAAACCAGCCTGAAGACCAGGTAAGACCAGGCTGGTTGACCAGCTAAAACCAGCCAACCAGCCCAGGCCGGCCCCAGCTGGTTTCCTCAGCAGGGTTCTCCGAACTACACTACCCATAATGCATTTCATTCAAGACTACATCAACCATAGATAGTGATCTTAAGCGATAACTCTTAATTCCCTTCTTCCGCAACTCTGTCATTGATATGACTGCGATTAGCACATGCTTTTGACGCTGCCTGCAGCTGAAATCAACCACACACTCATCACAATGAAAACATTGACCTTAGAAAAAACGAACGTGAAACATTGATATTACGCCGATGTATATGGTGAACCACAGTTGAAATGCATGCACAAGAATGCTCAGAGCAATTACATGCTGTAAACTGCCTTTGTTCCAGCTGTATAAACACAGATGCTAAATGCTGCTGCTAATGTGCTAAATATTTAGCTGATGCGTACAATGCAAACTGCTAACATGACACTTAGTTTAAACTTGTTTATGGTTGCTCATTTTTGTATTCAATTAGGTAGACCACGCGAATATACACAGCGATATGGATTAAAAGAGCATTCACTTATCTTAGATGTTGATTTCAGCTGTTCTGAGGTGCGCTGCCAACTGCTACAGCAAACAAAAGCCAGGTATTTGAATATTGAGCAGTGAACTCATTGGCTACTGATACAGGAGAAAACCAATCAGCTGTGCCATGTGATAATGATGTCATTAGGTCAGATTGAGTTAGACCTATCAGACTGCGCCATCTAGAGTTTCATGCCAGAACTCTACAAAAGTTTTTATCGTCACTTTCAATCAATTTAATACATTTCTTTAAAGAAATCTTACTGACCCCAAACTTTTGAAAAGAAATACATAACAAAAAACAAGTAAATAAATTAAAACGTTATAACACAATACATATATTGTCTTCTGTCCCTCCTTATTTTTAGTTTCTCGCTTTAGAAATTCATCTTAAAGCAGTTAAGATGCTGGTTTGCCATCAAAATGTGTTGTGAAATGAATTGCCTGGAGGCCTAAATTCTTGCCTCTCAGGTTCTTCCTTTTTAGCTAAATATGCTCAAATGAGTTCTAACCTGCCAGAAACCATCTGAGAGGTTAAGTTCTGTAGGATTTTCTCACATACTCCTCTCCGCTAATAGAATCCAAACAGTCTGTGACAATACATTTTGGAGAGTATGTGTCTAATTCTTACTCAAGACTTGGAGAGTGAGCGTAACTCATTCAGTTAATTTATGTAAATGCAACTAAGTTTTGTTGTGTGGATTGCAAAAGAGAAACAATCCAGCATTTTAGGGGCAAATCTTTATAGTGTATATGATTTCATAAGCAATACACTTTCTGGACAGAGAATTT
Organism: Onychostoma macrolepis; assembly: GCF_012432095.1. NCBI lineage: Eukaryota > Metazoa > Chordata > Actinopteri > Cypriniformes > Cyprinidae > Onychostoma > Onychostoma macrolepis. The sequence goes on along the minus strand of NC_081179.1, from coordinate 9,201,924 downwards.
TCAGAGTATTTCAGGTCCAATTTCAGAGAGGCTGATACTCAGTATTAAACATTGTGTTGATTTTGTACTCAAGAAATATTTCTTAATATTATCAATGTTGAAAACAGTTGTGCTGATTAATATGTTTGTGGAAACCGTGGCACAGTTTTTCAGGATTCTTTGATGAATAGTAAGTAAAAGAAAACAACGAAATAGATTTTTTTGTAACAAAGTAAAATTCTAACAGATTTGAATCTTTATACTCATGGTGTTTGTCTTTTTTGCTCATCTTTTTTCAGTGTACGTTGAAAGAATTGAACTAAGGGGAGTTACACCCAAATCAGACAAACCAACAGAATACATCCTGGAGGTGAGTTTTGTTTCTGTTTCCAGTACAATCTCCTGCATCTTGTATCTATATGTGTTGTTCTATATTATATCTCCATGAAAAGCAGGTCTTTTCTATAGTTGTGTCATATTTTTACAGAACAAATGTAGCCAAAATGTACTTGGCGTGTTATATGTTTGTCATACTTTTCTCTTGGTCGAAGGCCTTGTGGTCCGACTCCACTTTGTCGACTGTCAGCAAAACCCCTCAGGAAGTGGTGGAGTTTATCTCCCAGGTGAGTGACAGTCATTTGTGTTGTGTTTCATGGATGTGTGAAATGTTAAGCTAGTGTGTAAAGATGAAAAGTCTTAAAAGTAAACTACTAAAGTGGTCTGTAATAAATGTTAAAGGGATAGTTCACCCAAAAATGAAAATTCTGTCATTTTTTACTCCTTCATGCCGTTTGTTCATTTTCGGAACACAAATTTAGATATTTTTGATGAAATCCGAGAGCTTTCTGACCCTCCATAGACAGCAACACAACTGACACGTTCAAGGCCCAGAAAGATAGTGAGGACATCATTAAAATAGTCCATGTGACATCAGTGGTTTAACCTTAATGTTATGAAGCTACTAGAATACTGTTTGTGCGCAAAGGTAATGACGTTATTCAACGATATCTTCTCTTCCTTGTCACTCTTTGATGCGCATTCAGGAGAGTTCTACAACGCATGTGTTTTGACCCAGAAGAGAAGAAATCATTCCAAAAAGTCGTTACTATTATCGTACTAACAATGTCTCTATGTCCTTACTACCTTTCTGTGCCTTGAACATGTCAGATGCGTTGCTGTCTATGCAGGGTCAGAAAGCTCTTGAATTTATTAAAAAATATCGTAATTTGTGCTCCAAAGATGAACGAAGGGGTTTGGAACGACATGAGGGTGAGTAAATAATGACAGAATTTTCATTTTTGGGTGAACTATCCCTTTAACATTTCCGTTCATCTTAATTTCTCACCAGCAACTGGACTCACTGGAAAGTTGTGTAGTCAAAATGGCTTTAACTTTGTTGAATAATCAGTGCTGTGAAGTTTAAAACCAGTGAATGTGTTCACTGATGAGTGCTGACAAGTTGTAACGTCATGAAACCATGTGATTGTGTCTCTGTTGTCTCTCTCTTCAGCTCTCTCAGCTCTTTCCCGATGAATGTCTAGAGAAACTTCTGCCCCAAATGCCTGGACTTGATTCCACTCATGAACTAGATCCTCGGTATTTCTACTTCTGAATCCTAACACAAACAGAGAACAAATTCTCAATTATATCATGTTTTTACTAGGGCTGGGTTATAAACTGAACATTTACAATATACATTTAAAATTCAGTTGCAAAAATACAGAATTATATATGAAGAGTATATTTGCAAAAACCGATAAACGCTACTTTAAAAAAAAAATTATTCTCTACATATAGCGCGATCTGAACCCTAAACACGTTTTGGCAAAAAAGCCGGTATTGTCCACTTCTAAGGCATCGCGAGTTCATGTTTTACTGCAGAAGCCAACAAGCGCCCTTGTTGTTTTTGAACAGAAGCCGATAAATCCATTTTAACGAATCAGCGCGCTGTATTCAGGTCAGGTGACAAGGCTACTTTCACTTTGAAAAGACGTGCTAGCTGAGAGGAGTTTCGTCAAAGCTGACTAAAAGTGATCGAGGAGGATGGATAATTTCGAAGAACTTAATGAACCTGTGATATCTTCTTCAGGGCGTAAAGGAAAATAAAAGCTGAAATGTTTTCACGGGACCTTGCAAAAGCAGCGTGTTACAACAGTGAGGGAAAAGCTCAGTGTATTGCGTGTAATCACATCCATACAGTCTATGATCACAACAACAACAACGTTTGTCAGGCATCTACATTGTCATCTGAGGAGATTACAAAGATTAAACAAGTGTTTTTTTTTTTTTAACTCTAAAACATGAAATGTGGAGATATCTGCTTTTTTTAAAAGTTAAACAAATTTTTAATATGTAAAAAAAAAAAAAAAAAAACATACTTTCAATGAACTTTAATTTTGTAAATTACCTTTATTTGTTAAAGTTATTATTGCTTAATCAAAAAAACCCAACTACAGTTTGATTGATATTACTTGGAATGCGCAATAAAAAAAATAAGTTATCGGTTTTTGCAAAGGAACTCTTCATATCGGTTATCGGTTTTTGCAAATGAACTATATAAAATTATCCATTTATTTATTTTGTTAAATATAAAATAAATGTATTGAATAATTAAATTTGTGAATTTTTACTCTTCTCCACAGATGCTTGACCTCTCTTTCACCTCAAGTTCTCAAACATGACAAAGTCCGTTTCTTCTTCAGCACTTCGCCTGCACCTCAACTCCCTACTAGCACAAGTAAGTCCCTTATTCCTGCCTCGCAATGGTTCATCCCTCACGCGTCACCATAGAGGTTTGTTTCTGGACCACACCATCTCTTGGGGAAATGGGGAGTTTGTCTCAGCACAGTGGGGATTTGATTTGACCTGTTTGTGCCGGGAGGCTTCAGAAGTGACCTCATCTTGGGAAACTATTAATAGGACGAAAGGCCACTAGAACCTAGATGTATGTCTGTGATGTTATTTTTAGTGGTGGGGGAAGGGACGGAAACCCCCTTGGGTAGAAAGAAGTGCAAAATTCTTATTGCTTGATCATTTGTGTTTTAGATAAGTTATTGCAGCTGTATTTTTCAGTCAAGATGTAATTTTTAGCTATCAGGTACAATAAGAGTGGACTCTGCAATAAACAATTCTAATAATAATCACTATTGTTATTAATATTACAGTTGTTTACAACTCAATAGACTGTAGTTGGAATAACATCAGTGCAAGTGGTCCATCTGGAGCAGAGCTGGAACTGAACCCGCTTTTATAGCTTGGAAAAGTCGGTTTTATAGCCTTACTCTTGAATTGGGCTCATGGGGGGAAACAACTGTAAGTGTAAGTGAGGATGAGATAAGTCATGGGTAAAGTGGGAAATAAAAGAGTCTGGTCTTCTGGTATTCACCCATTCAATTGGATAATTTCATGTCAAATCAAGCTATACAGTATTTCTGAATCACACTTTGTCACTTCCATGTTTTGCAGATCTGGGCTGTCTGCTTCAGTATAGGGGAGCGAGCAGGTGAGTTTAACAACCCTTCACAGCAAGCACTCTCACATCTCTCTTCTCCCCATTCATAAACCCTCTCTCACTCTGTCCCAGGCCCATTTGTGGTGTCGCCAGCATCCAGCCTGTCCTAAGTGTCCATGCAACCCTCCCGCAGAGCTCCCCTGCCCACCTGCCCCCTCTCCCTCCTCAGACAGCGGTGGCCATCCTCCCCGGGACACCCGTACCCATGGGGGAGGCAAGCCCACCACAGATGCACCTCACAACCCCCACACCCCAAGTCCAGGCCCAGTCCCAGCAGCCCAGCCCGGAGCAGAACGGCATCCTGGACTGGCTTCGTAAACTACGGTTGCATAAATACTACCCTGTCTTCAAACAGCTAACCATGGAGGAGGTATGTGACTTCAAGTGGCTCTTTCCCTTGCTATGGAAGCCGTCTCTAAGATAAGAGATTAAATTTATTGGAAGAGATGTTTAGGGAACAGATTTCGGATATTGCAGCCAAGAAATAGATATTTACTTCCTGACATATCTCTCCCACTACAGCTTATCTAAATTATGATCTCTTTATTCATTTTCTAAGTTCCTCGCTCTCACAGAAGAGGATCTCAACAAGTACGACCTCACTCAGGGGGCCAAGAAGAAACTAAAGACTCAGCTGGAGCTTCAGAAGTGAGTGTGTTTTGTGCTTAAATAATGACACCGATATGTTTGATCAGCGCGCATCATGCCATAAACAACCTTAGAAACATTGAGGGGTTGTTTAAACGCTATTACTTCTGCCATGATAAATGGAAAATGTACTCAAATGTCTCTTTCGAATAAAATTCAGCTTATCGTCTGCTTTCCATGGGTATAAATAGCGCAACGTTAAATATGCCAGGTAAAAGAGTGTTGTGAATAGGTACAATCTATAATTAACCTAATTTGCATAGACAGGAAATGTCTTCGTGCTATAAAGGATGACAAATCACTGTGAATAAGACTATTTAGTGAATCACTCTGGATTTAGTTTTTTACTCATCCACCCCGCCTGAAAGAAATGAACAAGGACACATTAAATTGAATAGAAGTGACAGTAAAGACATTTAAATATTAAAATATAAGTACATGTATAATATGTACCAGTTTCCACACAAATATTAAGAAGCACAACTGTTTTCAACATTGATAATAATAATAATAAATATTCCATGAGGAGCAAATCAGCATATTAGAATTATTTATTTTTTTGAAGGATCATGTGACTCAAGACTGGAATAATGATGCTGAAAATTCAGCTTTGCATTACAGGTATAAATTACATTGTAAAATATATTTGAATAGAAAACAGTTATTATAAATTGTAATAATAAATACGCAATAGTACAGTTTTTATTGCATTTTTGATCAAATAAGTGCAGCCTTGGTGAGAAAAGAGACTTCAAAAACATTTTAAAAATAATTCAGACCCCAAACTTTTGAACAGTATTGTATGTAGTTCATTTATTGTAGATTAATTTACTATTAGTTTTTTCCTAGTTAGAAAACACAATAGCATATGGGTTTGGAACAGAATGCTGTGAGGAAATAATGAAAATTTTGTCAGTTCTTTGGCAAAGTATTTCTGCAATCCATATTTGTTGCATTTTAGCAATTATTTAAATGTTGGTAAATGGTCAGTTTCCACAATTCCTGGGCAAATCACGTCCTTCAGATAAGAGTTTGGCATCGACAGTTTAAGATCAGCATGGAAGTGGAGCAAGTCACCAGTGAAAACACATCATTCTAATTCTTTTTCCATTTCTCACATTAGCAAGTTTCCATTGCTCAGGTAGAGCGGTGGGAGCTAAGATATCTTAACAGATAACAGGAAATAATCCTCAGGAGGTTTTCCATGCCTGGAAACAACAATAAAGGTTATACTGTTTCACATGTCTCATTCTCAGTTAAATGGTTCTCACTGACACTAGCTGAAACTTAAATAGTGTTTATTTCTACTCCACTTTGTAAAGTTTCTGAACTGAAAAGCCCCATTAGAACTTGAACCAGCTTAATCATACCTATCGGCTACGGCTATATAGTTTTTCACATCATAACTTTTGTTTCTAAAAAGTCTGGACAGATGATCAGTTTCAAACTGATGCACTGGTAGAATTATGCACATGCAGTAAGTGCGGAGATGTTTTTGTACACAGCGCCATCTAGGTGTCATTGCTGGAAAATGATTTTGTACAAAATAAATCTTTGACGTTCATCATCCAGTCATTGTTTATCATCAAATGGTACATTAAAAAAAGTAGTAAATGATATTTTTTGTTTTCTTGTCAGAGAGAAACTGGAGAAGAGATACGTGGTGTCTCAGTTTCCTGTTTCCTGCAGTGGAGTTGCCAGAGTGACCCCTTCCAGTCATATCGGACCCCTGACACACGCACACACTGGAAGTGGTACTGTACACACACGTCTAAATAATAATACTAATTAATATGTTTACGTTATTAGCATTTAAATGAAGGTATCCAAAAGTTTATATAGTTGTATGAATGCAAGAGATTATGATCTGTTTGTTGTGTGTATATTAAGAGCTACGGGTAGACGTCGAGAACAGCTCGTTACCCATTCCACGGGACAGCAGTTCCTCCTCAGGCTATTCCAGTGCTCCTTCCAGTCCAATGACCCCTTTATCACGTGACACCTCTTTTGACCGGGTCAAAGACCTTCACAGACGTAAGAACTGATGTTTATTTCCATTAATATTTTTATAATGGATATTAAATTGTTTACTGTAATTGTACGTATAGTATACTGTGACACAAAATTGATTTTATATATATGTATACATGTGTGTGTATATATATTTGTGCTGTCAATTGCAAACTAATTAATCGCACATTTTTCTGCAATTACTTGTGATTAATCCCACCTAACATTACAGTTTTTAAGTATACTTTTACAGAAACAGCAGTTGTGAGTGGGGTGGCCAACTATAGCCCCGCCCCTGCGTTAAATATTTTTAACGTGTTAAACTGAAAAAAATTTATCGTCTGCGTTAACGCGCTAATTTTGACAGCATATGTATGTATATGTGTATATATATATTTATTTCTTTTCATATTTATTATTAAATTATTGCATATTATTTCATTTTAGGTCTATATCTCCTTTCAGGTTTAGAGTCTGGCTTGGATCCTGGTGAGAAAGAACGGTCATGCTTTCTCCTCAATCCTGCGGTATCCACTGGTCCCAGCCGTCCCACTGCCCAAGTCCTCCCAGTCCAGAACGATCCCTCCCTCTGTCCCTCCCAAATGAATTTGCCCCATCCATCCTTGCCCCTCCTCTCCCCAGGTCGCGTTATCAACTCTCCCCGCAAACTTCGTCCACCCCCTCTCTGTTCAGAAGAACGTCCCAAACCGATGGGGTCTGGGGTCACCGTGGGTGTCCGGCTTGAGAACATCTTCCCTGGGTTGAATCTTGATGGTTCTCCGGGGCACCAGGATGTGTCAGGCCCCCGTGGGGCCCTCACAGTGCTTCGCTCCCCTCCAGGTCTCATGGTGGAGACCAGCACTGCTCTCACCTCCACTTCTAACACCCTCCATCATGTTTCCCACCCACCCTTACATTTACAAGTGTCGTCTTCTGTTCCACGCACAGGATCGTACCCTTTCTCCACCCCGTCCTCCTGCCCCTCATCGAGTTCCTCCACCAGACCCACCTTCTCACCTGTCAGTGGAGTTCCAATAGCAACAGCCAGCAACGTTCCCATGGCGGCAGTACCCGGGAACACATACTGCGTTAACAGTACGCCCACAATCACGCCCAGTTCTAGCCCAGCATCCACAGAGAATAGCGGCTACGCCTCAGTGCAAGCAAACAGCGCTAACTCCAGTTCCTCATTGTGCGTTTGTAGCTCTTGTGGTTGTAGCGGCAACTGTGGCTCGTACGGAGCGCTTCCGGCTAGCTACGCCGGATACTTTCCACATCCGTTTTCAGGAACGTCAGTATTCACGTTAGGGCCTTTGCTTCATTTCAGCCCCCTCCTTACTGGAAGTGGTACCGCCTCCCCCTTTTCCTACCCCCTTGTGGCCCCGCCTATTTACAACAGCAGTCTATCACATGACTCCCAACAAAATCTTGTGCTTCCACCAGTGCAGGGTTTTCTAGGGGGAGGGGGTGGTGTGTACCAGCCCCATGGAATGATGGGAAACGGAAGCTCTGGGCATAAGAAAACAGGGAATGTGTCCTGCTATAACTGTGGGCTGAGTGGGCATCGAGCACAAGACTGCAAACAGCCAGCAATGGACTCTGCACAACAAGGTAACAGCACTGTTTATTAAGTAGTGCTTGCAAACTCGTAACACCTGAGCAACCACAAAGCAATACTCTAGCAACCACTAAGAGCAAATTAGAAGTCACCCAGAATAGTTTTTAGGGCCCTGTGTTTTCCGTGATACGGAAAACTTGGACAGAATTCCAGAATCCGGTCACAAAAATGGAATTTACTGTATAATGCGGAATGTCACGGAGTTTGCCAAATTTAGAGTGAATAAATTGAAAGGAGGTCAGTACACTTAAATCAAAAGCACAATCAAAACTTTTCACAGCAACCCATCAAAATAAAAGTTCAGTTTAACTTGAAGAAACTGTGAGAGAAATATATTACTTAATGTAATGATACTACTACTACTAATAAAAAAATTATGAAAACATTTTTAGGAAATATTTAGCAAAGAAATTATTTACCAGAATTTATTTATTTATACATGATAAAAATAAAACTGAATTTGAGAGAAAAAAAATTATTTAATAGGGCCTTAAAATGTAATTTTTTAACTTTTAATAAATTGCTAATTACTTTTGATTACTTATATACATTTCTAATGAATGTTTTCAAATGTTAATCATTTTCAAACATTTAAACCAGGCATTAATCTTACAGTAGAACGCAACACTGATTCCTGTCAGACTTTCAAAATCCTTCATCGCTTGAATTAATACTATAAAAACTTAATTTTGAAATTACAGCCACCACAAAATCAGACGATAGCACCTCTTTTTTTTACTTTGAGATCGTTCTGAGTTTAAATACATGTTTAAGATCATAACAAGAAATTATTTAATAGCTATGATACTGTTTTTGAAATCAAATCTTAGCTTTGTAGCAGAGACTTTAGTAGTGTGCACAAACATCATTCATGGTTTCTTCAAAAAATGTAAAAACGGAATAATTTTTTACATTTTCAAATAAGAAATTGTTTTGTTTTTGCAGGGACTTTTCGTCTGAAATATTCCCCGCAGTCAGACAGCCAGGACTCAGGGGAATAAACGGTGTGAATGAACTGGTCTGGACCTGCACCTTCCTCAGTGTGTAAAGACACTTGATGTGAGACTCCGCTGAGCAAAGGCATTACAGTTTCTCTTTACAGGAGGATCAAGCGATGGAGTTCCATCGGTTATGGCTTCCAATGAAAGCCTTGTGCCAAAGAATCACTTCACGGTGGATCTTAGTAAAGGGAAGTTCAAAGAAGTCACTCTTTTTGTGTTCTTCACGCTGTTCGTCTCACTTGAGACTCGCTTGAGCACTGTGGAGCAACCAATAGTGTATCAGATAATGCTGCACATGGAAGCAAAACGAGAAGATTTTGCTCGCCAAATAATGGCCAATTATGGCCACGTCTTTTGCTCATGGTGTGGCTACAAGTCATTTTTTGGGAATAAGATACTGGCAATCTTTTTTTATGGATGTTCAGAAAGGAAGGAGAAATTGACAATTGGGAAAGCGAAAATGTCATTTTCAATCTCGAGGTCATTTTTTAGCTTTTTGACTACAGGAAGTCTTCTTAATCATCATGTTTTATTCCTGTTTGTTGTAATCATGGCGTATTTGTTAATATCTGGGTTTTTGAAAACATGTTTGCTACTTTTGAATTATATTTTTTTATTACATTCTCTTCTTAGTTTTTGAACTAAGAACTGAACACAAGAGGAAACAGTTTTCAGTATGTCACACTACAAAGGTCAAAAAGTGGGTTTCTCTGTTTCTCAATTACATTAGCCTAAAAATTTTCCAAAGTGTTGAAAAAGGTCAGACTTTCACCATTAGGCGCATTTAGCCAATAGATGCCATTCCGTTGTCATTGCCAAACATTTTTGATGTTTCTATGCAAATGGTGATATTTCTGTTTATAAATTACAAAGATCTTGCGTCGCTGGCTATGCATGTCGCCTGATTTACTATGTGCTGTATGTATTATGTCTAGTATTATCGCAGGAAAGCTTTTGGCCTAAAACGACAATGACGACGCAGCCATTTTGTATTCTGAGGTGAATGTTTAATGAAGTTTGATTGTTGAATTTTTGTATAATGTATCACTTTGACACTTTTTAAAAATGAATTAAAAATGTTTTTGAGAATTTTGCTTAAAGTTTGACGTTTTTAAGAAAAAAAGTATCAAAGAAAATGCCAGACAGGATGCATATTTCTCTTTTATTTTTAAAATATCAACAGAAATAGAAGTGTGATATTGCTGTAAATCTGAGCAGGAGAAATACATAAATGAGCTTAGTTCCATAATGGTTTGATAATCCTTTAAAGTTAAACTCTCATTCAAACAAAACAGTCACTTTTGTAAATTGCACAATAGTAGAACATATGAATTGATTTTACAAGAACAAAACAACATCTCTTTAAATAAGAGCAAGACAAACAGCAATTAAATGCTCAGGAGAAAAGGCATCTAAGCTTATCTGTACAGTTTACTGTAAGACATACAGATGGAAAGAGAACAACAGCTCACGGTTATGTATTTATAAAGGCGTAAATAATCCTCTAATGAAATTGAAAAGTCTAAAAGCGTGCACCTAAAAGAGCAAGGATGTCCGGGCAGCACTCGTGTCCGTGATTGAGCTGCCCTGTCTACCTTGGGCCACAATCGCTAAAGCCACATTCATTCGCTCAATGTACCATTGAATATAATTACATTTTCCTTCGTTTTAAAGCTTCACACTACAATCAAAGCAGAATTTCTTGTATTATAAATCGCTTACTATGTATTTCCTCAGGTATGTCCCACTGGATCATACTTCAAATGTCAACAAGGCAAGTAGGACGTTGTTTCGAACCTTGACAGAGTTGTGAAATCCAAGAACCTCAACGCTCATGACCCAATTAGCAAAAAGCTCGAGGGGGAGGTGAAGAGACAGAATTGCTTCTAACAGGAAAATGGAACAGCGGAAAACACAGTTAGACACCTACAGGTAAGGAAAGGCTGTCGAACTCAACAAATAAAGAGATTTGACGAACAGCGGGAGGGGTTAAAGGTCACCAGAGTGCGTTGGCAGCAACACGACCCCTCCAAGCTAAAATGAACCTGACGGATAACCTCTATTTGGCCGCCTAACGTTACACTAAATGCCATTTCGGAAATTCAACCGCTAAGAAATCGAGATGGTTCCATCTCTACACCCAGAAGTCTTTCGTTCAAGCTTTATGTTGAATAAATCCGGATCATTAGTCCAACTACCCATAACCTGTCCTACAACCTAAACACAATCGACTCCTCTTCCATTATTAAAACTCAAATTATATAGAGGGAGCCGAGGTTAAAGGGCTGAGATGTGGGAAGTTAGGATTTAGCTTTGGATAATGGCTGGGATCGGTGAGTCAAATGACTAAACGTTCAGTTGGTTCCTGTTTGGATGGGGATGGGAAATGGGATAGGGATATTTGCAAGGGAGAGGTCACAAGAGTTCAGGGTAGGTTGTATCATTGTCCGAGAGTGAAAGCCAATTGTTTTGCCATTTTTTTTTTTACTGAGGACACACGGTTCCAAATGTCTCCTGGGAGGCGTAGACCATGTACAGGAAGCCGTCCTCGTCTCTCTCGCGTTCGTAGACCTCAGAAATGGCAGTGGACACAGATACCATGCTGTGACCGTTGACAAGTAGGAAGAAAGCCTGGTTGGAGTTGAGCTGGAGGCGTCTCCTATTGGAAATGCACATGAACCAGAGATGCATTAGCGAAGCTTTTTATTCAGAAATAATAATGATAAAGAGAAATAATAATGAAAGGCAAGAGGTAAAAGACAATTTTTTGGTTACCTGATGATCTTAATAAGTTCACTCATGTTTACATGGTCAGGAACTAAAAACTTAGTTTTGTCAAGAATCGGCAGTTGCTTTTCTCCCTTGTATCTCTCAATGATGACCTGAAACAAAACCACCAAGCTAAACATTAGCATATATGCATGTTTATTTTAGTGTACACATAGTATGTATGTATGTGCTCTGCTTTTCAAACATTTGGGGTCAGTAAGTTTTTAGGACATCTCTTATGCTAACCAAGGTTGAATTTATTTGATCAAAAATACAGTAAAACAGTAATATTATCAAAATTTAAAACGACTATTTTCTATTATAACACATTTTAAAATGTAATTTATTCCTATGATAACAGCTGAAATTTCAGCGCCATTACTCCAGACCTGGATTATATTTGTAATAGATATTTGTGACTCAGTATAATAATAAATATATTTGTGGAAACAATGATAGACATCTATTCTAGAATCTTTAAATAGAAAGTTCAAAAGAACAGCATTTATTTGAAACATAAATCTTTTTTAACACAATAAATGTCTTTTCTGTCATTGTTTAAAAAAAATAAAATCTGTATGCATTTTTTAATTACATTATTTTGTTTATCATATTTACTATATTTTTCTTCCACCACTTTGTGGTCCAACGCATCAATATAAAAACATTTAATTTAAGTTTTAGAATAATTTAAAACAAAATAATTCAGTCTTAAATCAAGTCTGTCCAAACGTTCCCATTCAAAGGAGTTGCACTGGGTGGTGGTTTGTGTCTATTCAGCAGATGGGAAGCTGACCACTTTATCCTGGTTAGCTTGAATAACAATTGAGACTGGTAACCCTGAGGCATTATCAATAGAGGTGACACCTGGCTACAATACCACTGACTGGTCTTTAAGAGGCTGATAAAGGCCCTATACATAACATGCAAACGCAGACATTCATATGCTATCTGTTCTACTAGGTCTATTGACAAGCTTCCTTTTGAGACTATCCATAAGATTAACCTATTATGCTCAATACACTAAGCATGTTTTAAACATTTACATCATCTGATTTTGTTCAAGTAATTCAACAAAAAATGGAAATTCTATCATAACTTAACCTCATGTTGCTCTTAATTTTTTCAGTGGAACATAGAACATATTTTAACACTCTCTGTGTTTTTCATCAATACAACAAAGGTCAGTGGGGTCCAAGTTGTTTTGGACCCCATTAACGATTATTGTTTGAACAAAAATAGCTGAAACATTTGTTTTAGTTTGCTCCATAGAAGTCACATAAGTCATAGAGGTTTGAAACGGACGAGAAAATGATGACAATTTCATTTTAGAGTGAGTGAGCTATCCCTTTAGTCTAGTGTTTTGTGTTGATAAATCGATAAGATGCAAATATGCAATTCTATGTAACATCCTCAAACGGGGCAAATATGACCATATTCTAATGACAATATTACATTATAAAGGTCTATACTGGTAAAAACTTTACAACACTTGCATACTAAGTGTGCAAGCGTTTTTAATTGGTTATCAATTTTAATCTTCTTCTCCAGCTCCACAGACACAAGTATAATCTGCTTACTGGGATCTTGCTTGGATGCTGTTCCCGGATCAGCCGTACATCCTCCACCCGCTGCTCTGTAGAGAGGAAGTAGGAGCGGATATTAGATACAGCAGATCACAATACAGGATGCATTAAACCACAGACATTTTGCTGAGCTGGATATGGGTTTGGGTCTTAAGTATTAATCAATTCTCCAAAGGACCAAGTTTAACTGTGTTTAACAGGTCCACGTTAAACTTGTTAGACCTATCCTGTGGTTCAGTTTCAACCGAACAAGGAAGGGCATCGAAAACTAAAAAGGTTCTGTTCCAAATGAAACTGAATACGTTTGAGGGTGCATAAATAATGACTAAATATTGGTCGACTGTCCCTTTAAGAAAACACTCAACAATGGCTCCAGTGTCTGTTCTTCCCAGTTAAATTGCTTGGAATATTAGTTTATTTCTTTGTTGTAGAAGCATTTGTTCCACATCATTTTCTCTTAACGATTTAATGAACAGAAATGAAAAAGAAACAAGGCAGGCCTTTGTTTACCAAGCTAAGACTTTGCACAAAAGACATGACTCAGCGTGACATGACAGGACAGAATCTACAGCAACCATAAAACAAACACGACAAGTGTAGAAAACACAGCGCTGCATTGATATTGTAGAACAAACTACGTTTCCAAAGAATTAGAGACATGAAGGAACAAGATCAAACTTCAGACTGGGGACCATGAGGTCTTGTGGCGGTTCATGAACCAGAGCACGTGCTGCTGATGTATAAAATGTGCAATTATTGAGCAACTGTGGTAACTTTCGGTGTCTGACTACTAAAGCTCAACCGTTTCCGCTAAATTTGTCCTTTAGTTTCGTTTTGAACACCTGGTTCATCCTTTCTTTTATCATTCAAGTTTTATTAATAAAAACATTCACTGTACCTAAATATATGGAACTAGATATGACAAAAACAAAGCCATAAATACATATAATGTTTACATGAGAAGTGTAAATGATAATTATATTAAATTAAAACGTGTTCGACCGACTCAGGCGACTCGAGAACCATCGGTTCAATTCGCTTCAAATCGTGAACGAGTTGTTTAGCTTGGTTTTTCTTTATTAAAACAAAAGATTCTACTTAAGAAAGACGTAACATGAGCTTGTTTGGGCCGATTGTCACAACATTGGCGGAAGATGAATTAGGTCATTTGCGGGCTGATATCTCCATAACTACTCACATAAAGACACACGGGCCTTATTGTAAAAACTCCAATATATTCTCTTACAGTATCGATAACATAAATGCTGTCGGCCAAAATGCTGTCTGGCTATGTTATCAGCTATTTTTCCACTTCAGTCCCAAAAAGGGATGGATAACAAGAGTGGTAACGTAACGGTTATGAAAAAGATAACTCAGCGCCGATACTTCGCCTTTAAACAGGCCTATAATTGAACGCAACGATGACTGTATCAGAAATACTTTTTAAAAGAAAATATCGATGTTATCTAAACAGTCGCTATTGCAATATTACAAAAATGCATTCTGCATCGTTGTTTGTTTACTCGAGTCCTTCCAAATAACCTTAAACGACGAGCCCCATCCCCCAATCCTGCAGCGCGGTGTTTCGCTAACATCTGCCCACAAACAAACAAAGACATTGCAGCATAGATTCTAGTTTTGATATGTTGAAAATAAGGTAACTTAAGAGAAACTCGTTATGTTGTTTATGTTATGGTCATGAGTCTGTAGCCTGTATGTTTGTCTAGTCTGAACATACACGGCCGACACCCTTATAGCTCAGTTTTACTGGATTGTTTGTAGAGTAACGTTAACAACAGTACCTATTTTTCTATATCGCATAAATTTCGTGTCATAATATAATAAAATGCGTGTATTACATTTCTACACACTTCACTGCAATATTCAGATAACGTAACGCTGTATATACTATTACAAATATAAACGACATTCACAAACCTTCCCAGAATATATAGGCTTATGTAAACGTGTCATGCTAAATGTAAAATGAATACATATATCAGAATTGCAGTAAAAAAGCGATTCTCTGATGATATAAACTCGATGCACTTACCAAATGTCCTCCTTTGTTTAAATGTCTTTTCCGAAGGCATGTTTCAAATTAGATTTGACACCGTTTTCTTTAGGCAAGCTTGCCTAATTTCTTTCCTTTTCTGTCTCTGAACAGATCTTAATCGGTTAAGTTTTAAATAACGCGAAATCGTGTGTTTCAGTTGCGTGTCGTTGCTTCGTCCTGTGGAGCCCGTCGAACCCAGCAAAACAAACCAGTCAGCTGACCTCTGACGTCATGGCGCATATGCTGTGTACATGAAGGAAAAGGGGAAGAGTCTGAGGTTAGTCACTCTGACCTCTCAATGAGGCATACTTTTTTTTTTTAGGGTAGGTTTTGTCTGTGGCAGTTCTTATGTATTCTGTATGTTTACGCTATTCATACTTGTTTCAGTTCAACTGAGTTATCGGATTAACTCTTTTCAAGCTTATGCCACACTTTTTACAGCAGTGAATGTTTACAGTCAGTCAACACATGTTGGGGCATGTTGTCACAAGATATGAGGTTAGTTTAATGCTGTGGTCATTTAAAAGGCTTTTCAGACAATATTTAAACAGCAAAAAAGTTATGATTTAACAGATTTTGTGTTTTACACAATCTAGTGTACATTAATGTGTGTCAGATGACTCGGAATTAAATCATAAGGTAGTGCTGAGATGAGTCAAAATGGTCAGAGGTTGAGACTGAGTCATTAGTAATTTAAAGAAACAGGTTTGTATGGAATCTTGTTTCTGCCAAAAAATAAAAAATATATAAAATGTGACTTTCTGTCTCTCGGTTCTGAGTTTATATCTCACAATTCTGACTTTTTTTCTCGCAATTCTGAGAGGAAAAGTCGGAATTACAAGATGTAACTTACAATTGCAAGGGAAAATATTCAGAATTAGTCAAATTAAAATCCGCGGTTACCGCTTTAATTTTTTTTATTCTGTGGCGGAAACAATGAAACCGATTTGCTCAGAATTCAGAAAAAATTAATTCAGAAATTGCAAGATAAAATCTCTCACAATTGACTTTTTTTCTTAGAAATACAAGTTTATATCTTGCAATTCTGACTTTTTTTTCTCTCAATTCTGAGGTTACATCTCACAAAGTTAGAATTATAATATTAACCCCTTAACTGTCATCCCCATTTTTGAAAATTCACGAGAAAGGGCACTATCCAAACTTAAATTATTATAATTCATGAACGCTTTTGAATACAGACCTACGTTTGGTCTCTTTTTAAAGAAGACAATTAGCAGATTATTACAGAAGTGAAATCATTTAATAAAATTAAAGTATTAAAAAGTTATAGAAGTTTAAATTTACTGTAAATAAAATGTATTATACTATTTTTCTTACATTTTATATAAAATAAATATTTTAAAAAATAGTTAAAAATCCAAAATTGCTATAGAATTAAAGCCATATGTTTACATAAGTTGTGTTCCAAATTTGAAGTTGATATAAAAAAAATTGAGGTTCATATGCAATTTAGTTTAGCCGTTATACCAAAAACAGCCACCGGGTGCCATCCAAACTCCATTGAATTTTTTTTTGACGCATTTCTGTCACAAATCTATCAATTTCTCTTTCAATATTACATCTATAACAAAATAACTACCAAATATGGAATCCTGAGACTCAGACCTTTTCAACGATATGTATTTTGTCAAGATTATAAAAAGTTTTGATTTTAAAAGACCGTAATACATTTTGTAATATGACACCCCCGCTAAGGGGGAGGAAACCGCTAAAACATTTTTAAGTACCATTTCTATGGTAACGCAATGTACGATTTCAAAATGGTTTTCACAGGATGAATTTTGAGATTTTAAGCTTTCGAATGGTATATAACTTATGATGATTGCTAAAACATGTGATAGGGAAAAGGGCAAGGAAATAAAGACTTTTTGTGACAAAGGTCAGAACTCCTGTTATGATGTAGATTTATCATAGACTCTTGGTGCACTCTTGTAATAAATGAATCTATTACTGTTACTACATAATTTGTAACAAAAAATGGCAAAATATCTATTTAGGAGTCTTAGACCTTTCCAATGATATATAGTTTGTCATGATTACATTAGGATTTAATTGTAATATAGTGAAGTAAACTTAGGCATCCTGTATACGGGACGGTGACAGTTAAGAAGACACAATTACCTTTTTTATTTTTATCCTGTGGCAGAAATGGGCCTCCATATTTGTGACTGTGTGTGTGTGTGTGTATGCACACACACATACAGACAGCTACTTCACTAACTCATTTTTCAGAAAAGATAAGCTTACAATGCCATGGAGATAAATGCTATGTTTTGTTGGTACTGTAAACATTTGCAAAACAGCAATACAGTAACAATATTTATAACAACATTGACTTATATGATAGAAATGTGTCATTTTGAAAGCAGTGATCTGATGCTGAAAACACATGGAACCAAGCAGTACAATAGCAGTACAATTATTCTTACTTTTGTTTTATTTGTGTTATTATTTTAGAGATGTTGTAGTACAAACATAAATGGGACCCATGTGATAAAGGTACTCAGTTGTTTATTCCCTTCCAGCATATTACTAGGCTTGACAAGGTCTGTTTTGCCAGGCCCTGGTATATTCAGTGACTCACTGACTATCAGGGAGCATGTAAGTGAAAGGGAAAACAATATTGACAATCCAGCATTGTTAGCCGCTAGGCGTCCATGAGCCTCGCTGCAAAATGATTCATTTTATTAAAGTTAACCTCTTGAATACTGAGTGGATTGTTAGATAGAGTATGAATTGCAGCAGAATATTAATAACAGCAGAGCATTATTCTATAATAGATGGAAAATATAAAGTTCAGTTTAAGGGCAATTCAGCTTACTCAACACAGCAACCTTGAACTTACCACATGAGTCATATAAAAGGCTACATTATCATTTTAGAGTTTTTTTTTTCTTTTTCTTTTTTTACATTTTATAATTTAAATTACAGATATTTTGTGTTGTAGATAAGAATTAATCAACAGACTATTAATAGGTAAGCATATGAAATAGTTTTTCCCTCCTCACACATATTTTCCCATTAACCTTCTGGTATGTTGGATGTGGTTCACTTGCATTAGGTGGAACATCTGTGCTATAATTGCACATTTTCTTTCTTTTTTTCTTTTCCTTCTGTCTATTTTATTTTATTTTTTTACACTTTTGCAGCGTCACGAAAGAGGAAAATCTTAATAATATGTTCATACTCACTATTAGTTTGAAAAAGAAAGAAAGAAAGAATATACCTACAGTATATATAATTGGAGACTCAATTGGCTTTATTATTATTATTTTTAATTTTCGAAATACTTCATTACAAGGTACTGGCTATTTGGAAACTCGGGAGCAGAAATACACAAATATATAAAAAGTGATATTATAACTTATATCATTTAGGCCTACTTGAACAGCAGATGCATCTTTGAGATACATCTGGAAAAAATCCCATCAAACACATTTTCATACATATTCTATTAGTAGTTTCTCAGTAAAAGCCTGTTTTCTTGGAGGTTTGAACTCAAATTAAAACCATCCAGATGTTCAGCATACATCCTTCCGGAAAATAATATCTTACAACTTATGTGCAGTAAGAAAAGAAATAAGACATCCCCCATGTCTATACAGATTTAGCACTTTAAGTACTTAAAGATTTCTTAAATTGTATCAAGTTCAAAACAGTTTTTCAATAACATCAAGTTCAGTATCGTGTTTACTCTTAGTTTTTCTGTACTAGAAGTGTTTCTATGGGCTCATGAGACAAAACATTTGTGATATCGCAAACGGGTGTCTTACCGTATTGTTTTAATGTATTATCTTAATTATGAACATACTGGTTTGTAGTGTAGAGTTTGACCGTTTCTTGCACTTTGTTATTCTTCTCGTTATTTCCCAACAGCGGCCAATGAACCGGAAATCGCGCACATTTTTTACTGAAACGTTTGAAACTAATATCGTATGGATGTAATATATTTTTTAAATTCATGCAGCTATAGAATACCTTAAAGGGACTTTGTGACAAGTGTAAAAACTTAAACTGGCAAACAGTCAAACAATAGGCCTACTATATTTATAATTCAAGAGGGCGAAATGGGCACGGGGCACCACAAGACAAATGTCAGTTTAGGCCTATTAATAATAATAATAATAACAATAATAACAACAACAACAACAATTAAAAAATATCAGACTATCCACCTTATTCGTATCGTAAAACCTGGCGCGGCCATTTGTAACTTAAATGTGGTGCGAGACTTCCGGTGTCATTCAGTTATTTGGCTGCTCAAAAACAGACCGTTATGCTGCCTGATATTGCAAACAGAGATTACTTTATCATATCATATATTATTTTAAGGTATTGTCGTAATTGTACACACACAGGTTTGTAGTACAAATAGTTTGACCGTTTACTGCACTTATTCTTCTAGGGGCACAGAAAATAACTTCCGCTTGGCAAAATAATGTGGATATCGTAAGAGAAAAGTTGTTTTGAAATGCCTTATGTTAGAACTTAATAGTAAGTAATCCAAAAACTATTCGACTACAGACCGTCATGTAAAGACAGAGAGTCGACTGCATGCGCATTAATCTCTCTCTCTCTCTGTGTGTGTGTGTGTGTTATGGATCACTCCCAGTCACACTCAGTGTTCCTGTCATCGTCCCAGCCATCAGATGGTGGGCAGCTCACTCACGGCTGGGCACTCAACTGATGGCAGCTGTCCTGTAGGAAGTGCAGTTGGCACGGGTTTATCTGCGATATCGCTCCCTTACGTCGCCTTGGCATTGTGTCATGGTATAAATATTCAATACTTCGGAGCACAGTTTTTAGAGTCTCAACTTTGTGTTGATCCAAAAAATGTGTAGAATCTTGTTAAATCGCATCATAATAAGGTGTTTCGTAATCGTATTAATTATAAAAATCACAATTAGCCTCACAGAGAAAGTCCATATGGTCCATAAGAGGTCTGGGCGTCTGCATCTGGGCGCTGCAGGGTCGCTGAGTGTACAGCAGGGGGCGCTCTTGCACAATCACTGCCCTTCATGATTACAAGGGACTCATGGGACTGTCAGAGGCAGTCTGCTATTTCTGACACATCCTCTCAAACAAGCCTGCCTTCGGCTTTCAGAGACATTAAAGTTGCCACGCAACTCAACAGATTTAATCCTGTAATTCTGACATTTTGGATCCTGAATGCATTACGTGGAATTTGTTCGTGCAAATCTCTTGCATAATACACTGTGTATAATTTCGTAATTATTTACATTGTGCATACTGTTTATATTATACAGTCTGATTTATTAGCATTTATTAGTTCGATTTGATAAGAAAAAAAAAAAAAAAAAAAAACTGCATTACAGATTTTCTTTACATGAACCATAAAAACAAAACCCCTTACATATGTGGTGCCTACTTACAATGCAGCATGGGCAACCTTTGACCTTTACCTGGAATTGTAAATGATTATGTGTAATTGAAATTAATTTATTAATATGATTTTAAATGCATTTATTATTTCAAATTTGAAGTAGTGATGTGTTACACACAAACTCTTTCTCTCAGTCTATAATATTTGGATTTTAGGAAAATGAATGATTCCATTTTTTTGTTTTTAATGGAAAAATTAAGCTTAATATTTTTTCAATTATTTTTGGAAAATTATTGATTCCTTTACTGTTAGGGAAGATTGCAATTTTTGCAATTTCTGATTTAATAATTTTATGCCCAATGCAGTGTTTTGAAATGAAAATGCAATTGAAAACTACAAATTAACTACAAAAAAACTGCAATTAAAAACATCAATGATCCCATTATTGTAAGCAAAATGGAAGATTAAGATTTTTCCCTTTGTAATTTAATAATTTCTATTAAACCTTAAATGTCATCTTATGACTAGTGCAGTGTGTTTCAAAATGAAAATGCAATTGAAAACAGTCTTTAGAAAAATCAATGATCCCATTGATCCCTATTGTAAGTAAAAAGGAAGATTAAGATTTTTTCCCTTTGTACTTCAATAATTTCAATTAAACCTTCAAGGGTCATCTTATAGCCAGTGCATTATGTTTCAAAATGAAAACGCTATTTACTTTCTAAAATATTTAACCAAGGTCTTCTAGGTGCAATGGGAAATTATAAGCTGATGAACCTGTTGAACCTTTGCTCGGCAGACCAGGATGTTGAGAGCTCGTGCGGCGGTAATTGAAATCCTTTGACCCGTCACCAGGGCCGGGGGACCGAGGTAAAGACTTGATCATAATATGGAGCATCATTGCAAATGAAAATGGTGCCCTCTCTCCATCTCCAAAGCATTTCCCCCCCTTGAATAACACTGGACGAGTTCATTCGGATCAATCCCTGGATCGTCCTAACCCTGAATGGGCTTTTTTGGGAGGACCAATATCTTATTAAATGAATTACTCTTAAAGTAATGGAGTCGTAATAACCTAGAGCACTCTATAGTTTTAGCATGATAAAAGCAGGCGGCGAGTATTGTCGACAACAGCCCCTCTCAAGGCCGAGGCTAGTAATTCAGCGCTGCGTTGCCATGGTGGTCGCCATGGAAACATCCTACACCGTTCGGTGAGAGTTGAAGGTAACACCCACTCTCATTGTTCATCGTTCTCTGGGCTAATGCATATTCATAGTCACAGCGAAGCCATTACCAAAGGCTTTTATTGGTCTGTGTATCCATCAGCTGCACAATACCATTACAAATGCTGCAATTCACCCATCTATGGCCTCTTAATTAAGAGGGACTAGATTAATAACCTCGGCCGATTTGATTAATAAAGCAACAGGAGTGTATCTGATTTGCATGGAAGCATGATTACATTTCGACGCAACTGCAGTGAGCAAACTTGTGCAGGAAAAGAAGAAAGAGGCGACTCAGAACAGGTATCAGGATGAGGTTTTTAATCAGTTTGAAAGAGAAATATCGATGCGATTGCATAGCATTTAACAGACGACACAAAAGCGATTTGCTTGTGAGATAATTGCTTCATCAGAAGTGAACAAGGTTTGCATGAATAAAAGATCAACTCAGAGCTCGAGGCCTTGAAACATATCAGCCTCCTACACAAAAACATTCACCTTAAGTTGGTCGGCGCAATCGCGTCCTACAGGGCTACGTTTGCAAAAACAGAAATAATTCAACTCTCTGCTGAATTGGATTCACATAGTTCAGCATGCACAAACAAGGACAAAAAAAGACATGGCTAACAGCGCTTTTTGAATATTCAAAATGACAGGGTTTTTAAGCAAAGCCAGTTAATCAGCCGCATTGTTCACGGGTCCAAAATGCGCTTAATTATGAGCATTAGCAACAAGTAACAATTAGATGCTACTTACCTTTCTAATGAAGGGGAAAACTAACCCATTTGGTCACAGATGAGCCTCTCCTTTGGTCAGAAGGTTTCTGTGTATCTACATTATTAGCCACTGGACCTAGTCGCTGAGGTAGACTGTGACTTGTTGTCAGAAAGCAGAAGGAACAACAACAAAATCACTAGTCTTCCACAGCGACTCAGACCAACATCTGCTGAAAGGGAAGTTGGTATCTTTAGAAACGGAGTCGTCTTTTTAATTTTAGTGGGAGGTATTGAGATTTACTTCAATATCTTGGCAGACAGGGCTTTCAGTGATCTTTTTTTCAATATGCTGGATGTATGTTCTGGGATATAACCATCAAGCATGCCCAACACGTTTTATAGGTGAAGGTATTGATTTACTGTCCATGAATATGAATATTTATTAAAACCTCTTTTTATGTGTGCTTTTAGCTTCAGAAATAACCCGAGCTAAAGCTCGCCAGAGACCCAGCGTGAATCCGGAGAAATCCAAGACCGATGGGAGCTCATAATGTGGTATTACCTGAAGCATACCTGCCCTTTCTATTGAGAAGACATCACACACCCTGCAAAATGTCGCTCGTATCTGAAGGCTACTGTGGCAACCTCGTGTCCTCGTGTTCGGTCCGATGAGGCTCAAAATGAAAGATGATTCAGCCAGCAAGCCCCTAGTTCGAACAACAGGTCTGCTTGAATAGGCCCGGAAAGAGGTTTAGGTGTGAATCACACAACGAATGGTTAACAAGTGGAAACCTTTGAAAAATAGAGAAGAAATGCAAGCATTTGTGAGAAAGGCAGGCAACAAGAAGAATTAAAGAACAATTCTATCCATGTTTGTCCTTGTTACGTGAATGGAGAAAATATATTTTTATTTATAAATATATAGATATTTTTCATTTGTACAAACATATCAATATGTAAATAAATAAAAATGTATAAATATATATATAAAAGACAACATTTACATTTAAATATTGCTACAAAAATATGACTATTTACTGGCCATTAAACATAAAAAAACAAATCTGCATTATTATATGTATTCGATGATATGATATTATATCAAGTATTATTATAATTTATAAATATATATTATACAACTATGTATTTTGCATTATATAATTGCATTTTATAATATGTAATAAAATATATTTAAAAAAATAATAATAAATATATATATATATATAGATTTTTTTTTTGTGCTTAAGACATTTAGATTATTTGTTTGTTTTTCTTTTGCTTTTGTTTGTTAATGCTCAGCTTAATGCAATAAATGTTGTTTGAAGACATGAGTCATTAATTTAAATGAGAAATGCTTTAATTTTTTTTATTTGCATTTACTGTTAATTTTTGACCCTGCGTATACTTTTTACTATTCTCTACTGACTCTACTATTTCTATGCAATTTTATTTCATTTTATTTAATGTGACCATATAAATCTGAGCACCGGTGCTGCACAACCCCGCCCACCCAATCTTATTGGTCCCAAATCCTTTAAAACCAAATATTTTGTTGCAAACTTGTCCTACAGTTATTGTTTCCAAGCATTAAACTCCATTCCCATCAATCCTGCGTTCCCTGAATTACCATTAGCCACCGAGGTAGTTACCCTTGGGTATAAAAGCTGGTCATAAACGAGAAGGCACTCGGTTAAGCATGCTCACGACTCCCACGTAACGCCTGCCGTTCGGGAGATAATGAAGTGATCAGTTTTAAGTGACAGATCAATGCACGGAAGAGAGAGCGACAGCAAAGGCGAGGCAGGAAAGGTGCAGCGAGCTGGCCTTTTCTTATAGCTTGCACATCATTTCGCTAAAAACCTCTCCGCACACACAAACACATCCTAGACCTTTGATAGTGACATTTGAAGAAGGACAGCTGAGTGCATTTAGTTCTACCTTCCTCGGAAGACACAAGCGACGGGATTGTGCTCCCTTCTCTCTGAAAGAAACACTCTATTTCCTTTCAGTCCAGAGGGCGGAGGTCTCTACAACAAAAACAACAACAAAATCCTGCCGAAAAGCCTCCCTGGTCACGGAGTGCCCGGCGCGACGTAACACGAACCGCAAGATTCAGAAATATGTACGGCGCGTGTCGTCAAACTCACCTGCGCCGACAACAAAAGCATGACTGACAGGTGTTTTGGGATGGCAGGGGACCGTCAAAGCTAAGGTTACATCGGCCCATTCATTTTGTATAAGGCCCTGCTTGGGTTAGCACATACAAAGAGAAAGCAACAATCGGGAGGCCATTGTGTCGGAGATGGCATTGAGCGGAGACTGACAGCACGATTCTTTAGCCCTCTGAAGGAGAGCTTCATTAGAGACGTGGCTACTCGCCGCCACTGCCTCATACTGAGGTGATGGATTACTTTCAGAGCCCAAGCCGCACAAGGGAAATTAGCTCGGATCAACTATGGTTTTTCCCATTAAAAAAACATATTAGCCATAATAGGCTCCTCAGTTCGTCTGAATAAAGTCGAGGCGTCCTTTTTTGCTTCGGTCCCCTCTCATTTTCTTTAAGTAGCCGAATCCGTTTCCGCACGCACTTATACATTTACTTAAGATTCCAGAGAAGTGGGAGCAAGTGAGAGAAAGAAAAAAAAGGTGAGAGTACCGTTCCTATTTATCTCCGGTCGGGAGTCTAGCTGGAAAATAATGGGCTCTACGTTGAATAGTAATCCTTTATTAAGGCCAGTTAAATTATGCTCTTCAGTTTAGGATGGCCGCCTTTCACCGGGCACAATTAGAAAAACCGAACGCGCCGTGCGGAGAGAAAGAGCTCGGTGTCCAGCCAAGAGGAGAGAGCATTCAATTCAGCTCCTGTAACACGTGAATTAAGACTAATGTCCAATTATACTGTCGCTGCCATTTGTCTAAAGATAATTCGATGGAGAGAGAGAGAAATCTTTTTTCTTTGAGAATGTGCATAGATCATAACCTCCAGGATTCGTCATGCTTGTAAAACTTTATTACGATCATTCTTGGCAGGCGAAAATCAATTGTCTCCATTTTTTGGATTGTTGAGCATGTTATAGGGATCTTTATAGGCTCGGGGATATGACAGTTTGGACGTTAGATGGATTCATCGTGTCTCGCTAATGGAGAGACCTGAAATAGCTGGTCAGGCAGATGACGAGATGTTCATTTAATAGATGGTACTTTTTTCCTTCTCTACTCAGGTGTGGAACACGTATTTGGGAAAGAAAACAATTAAAAAATGCATTAGGGCAGCCGATTATGGAGCTGAGACGGCAGATAATGATGTCAGTTAGCTTCGAAATCTTGTCGGAGACGTGTTCGACTCACATTCAGATGTTTAAATGAAAATGTTCCACGGCAGATGTGGAACGCTGATAATGACTAATTGCAAAAAAAAAAAAAAAAATGCAATTATTCAACCAGTAACTACGAAAGCGCCTTTTTCCATCTGAAGCGATTAATAAATCCCCAGAGAGTTCAGGTATGAATTGGTTTTCGATTTTATGAAAACAAAAACTTTGTTTTTAAAGCAAATACTGAAGGTTTACATGAAAAGGCTGAACATTTAATAAGCAATCTGTTCTTGCTCAGTAAAAAAAAAAAAAAAAAAAAAATCAGTTTTGTAACATAACACTAAAAAAAAAAAAAGCCTATATAATTATATAATATTTAACATTAAATGTAAATATCTAAATATTTACTTTGTTTTTTTGATTTTCTTAATAGAACATTAAAAATGTAAAAAAAAAAAAATTGATCCACACACCCAGAGTTGGTAGAGCGCAGTGATTTCACCTTTTTTGATAACAGAGAAGGCAAACATAGTGCAAAAACCCTCAAAATATGTATTAGTGTAAGAACACATATAGCTAGTTATCTTGCTCGTTAGCTCACTAACTCCAACTATGCATCAAAAATCCTCAGATATATTTCTTTAATGCAATAACACCACAGTAACACGTCACATCGGCCCCCAACCCGGCTGGCCACCTCTCCTAATTTGATTCCCTTCACATTCAGTGAACCTGTCCTTAGAGGGAACATAGCAGGAACACCTTACGTGGCTGTTCAGTCACCCCTTAAAATTGTTACCTCTCTCACTCTTTTCCCTCTCTCTCTCTCTCTCTCTCTCTCTCTCTCTCTCTCTCCCCAGGCGCTGAGCTGAGCTGATTAGGTGGGTGACTTACAGTGACGGAGGTGACTTCCCACTTCCTACTCGCTCTCTCGCTCCGTCTCCCGCTCTCTCTCTCTATCTTTGAGGAAGAAACACCGCAGAGATGCTTGAATCCATCTCTTACTGATTTGCTGAGTGCTGCTGGGTGGGGCTGAGAGAGCTGCTGAGCGGATGGGCAAACTGTGCCCGTGGTTCCTCAGCACTGTTTCTGTATTTACAAATCTACAATAGAAAAGTTGACGAGAAATTTACCGTCTGGAATCAGACTTGCTGTAATTTAGGATTAAATAAAATTTCTTAAGTCGATAGAAAGATTTGGTGGAATAAAGAAACGTGTTTTATTCAGTGGCGTCCACTAGTGAAAATGGCATTTTGCGTTTTTCAAATTTTAATGCATTTTTTTTCCATTAAAAAATATATTATCAGAGTAACACTTTGAGTGAAAATTAAATTGAAATAAATAACATGTTTATGTTCATTTTGTTTTTACAAAAATTAAATCCATTTAATTTATATAAAAACAAATATATATAATTTTATTTTTATTAAAGTAAATTAATAAAATTATTTTATTTAAAAATATCTAAATGTTTCTTCATTTTAAATCAGCAATATTATATATATATATATATATATATATATATATATATATATATATATATATATATATATATATATACACACACACACATACATACACACATCATATATTATAATATTTATATAACATTCTGTGACCATTTTAGTTTTGATATACAAAAGCAACTGTGATCTGAATTTAAAACAATGATAAAGCGATGGTTAAATTAATAACATAGCCCTCTCCCCCTCTTCCCCAATTTAAATAGCTTTGGTTACGTTTCACAAGCAACATCTGTTTTGACCACAGCTGTTACAGATGTAACGGTACATCGGATAATTGTTATTGTTGTAAATATGTGCAGGCCGGAGTGTGGTTGTCAGTCAGTGGCGTACAGACCGATTTCTCGGTAATTAACATGGGTAAGAGCATATGATTTACGGTAATTGCCTTGACAAGGGGGCTAAGTGAAGCTACACTTAATTACCTGAACATGCTCTCTCCCAGGAGCCCAGTCAAAACGACCTTTTACCGTTTTTTCCTTTTATTTTACAGTGCTGAAATTGGAGAGATGTGGAGGTGGTGAATTTGCTCCACACCCCCCAATCTGCCTGTCAGAGGGATGCTGAAAAATTTTGGTTTGAGGTAACTGGCAGCCATGAGAGTGCGCATATCTGCTGTTTTCATGTTTGTCTGTGATAACTCCCCATTTTTAGATAAAAACACATTCAGATTTCACCCAAAACTTTCTATATGGAAAGTGTCTGGTCTATTTAAAGAGACGAAATGTTGCAAAACCCTCTGATTCCGTTCCTCAGCTGCAATCAGATTACCTCGATTGTACATCCATGGCAAACCATCCAAGGCTGTTTTTATAGCAGCAAAAATCAATTCTGCCATTTTCTAAACTGCAGAATGTCGCAATGAAGTCAGATGACCTCATGGCCATTGTGCTCAAATCAAATCTGATTGTCTCTTATAGTCATCGTCGTCAATTCAATACGCTGTGCGTTTCCGAACAGGCACGTCTCTTGTTAATCAATAGGTAGAAATTTAATTTAACACATTTAGGCTGCATTCAGTGAGATTTAAGCACCATTTCCTGGATGTGTCATGCCACCTGCCGCTATGGAAACACTTGGATGGCAAAAAAGAGATTCTAGTACTAAAACCTGAAGGGATGGAGAGGGTGGTGAAGACAGCTGCCGCAAATTGAGTGAAGGTTGAGAACGAGTGTTAAAAACAGCAACATGACAATATGCACCACGTGACCGTGTGCTATTGTTTGGGGGAAGTGCGGCGACTCCTGCTAGCGGGGAGTTTCCTGAGGTGGACAGCGAGGAGCGCTAGCGATCGATCAGCGGGGGAGCAGTAGATATGTCTATGTGTATCCGAGCTTTTGCCGTCAGTCAGTGTGCCTCGCTGGGCCCACCTCTGATGTCGAATTTCAGTCTGACTTTACTCTGCAACCCCCTTCCTTTCCGCCCCCCACCCCCATTCCACAGATAGGTCGCTGGGCAGTTTATGGCACCGCAGCGCTGAGGCGAAATGCTTTTTGTCCCTCCGTTGTGTTTTTGTGTACACTCGCCGTGCTCTGTGGCACTGGCGTGCACCTGTGCTCAATGCCGAACAAAGGTCCATAGCAACGGGAGGATCGCGGCAACTGGATACCACACCTGTTTGATCTTTAAGACCTCTCCTTGATAAGTGGCCGTAACCAGGGCAACCAGGACGAAAGAGTTCAATGCATTGTTTCAATAGGTAGGGCTTAGGTAGGCAGCACAGGTCAAGATTTATGCTGGAGTACAAATAAAAAGGGTAAGAATGACATTTTGGCTGATAAGCTTATAGTTGTATTTAATTATTATATGTTATAGCCAATAATAACTTATCAGTGGTCAATATTAAAATTTATAGAATATATAGATATACATTTTCCTTATACATATACAGTTTCCGTATGCACACACACATACGGAAACTGTATATATATATACCATTTTAGTATATTTTTATATTTAATATTTATGATTTTATTATTTTAATAATTTTTATATAACTACATTCATTTATTATAAATGCTACAAGTGAATTTAAGCATCACAACATTATAATGTACAGTTTAAAATTGGGATATTCATTTTGAGATTTTTCTAAAAGTTAAAGTTTACTTTTTATCTTAGGGTTTCAAAAAAAAAAGTCAGAAAAATGCCAAAAAAGTCATTTTAGTTACATTTTATATAAATATATACATACATTTATTTACAATATATACATATTGTTTTCATTTTATTAGGGTTTAAAAACTGTTACAGTGTTAAATGACAGCAAAGCTAATCTAAATGTAAAAATAGGGAAAATGAGAATCCACAATGTAATACTCAATATCAGCTGATACAAATAAGCAATAATAAATCAAGAATATAAAATAATATTTTTTTATTTATTTAATTTGTAAGTATTGGTATCAGCCTATCAATATCTATCTATCTATACACACACACAAATATCGTCCAATATATTGAGCTGTATTTTGCAGTGAAAATGTTAAGGATGCATTAGCTAATTCATACTCACACACCACCAACAGATGATGTCAACGCTTCTCACAGTTGTTCAGTGAAAACCTGGAAAAAAAACAGACATGGTCATGGTTACATAATGGATAAATGCACATATCGACTTGCATTCTACATTCATTTCAAGTCTCCATGGTTGATGTTTATCTGTAATTAAAACTAGAACGGAAAAGATATATCGCAATATCTCTCCTGAGACCTGCTCTGATTTGCACAGCATACATGCACCATCTCCTCCACTGCGGCCGAACCCTGCTGTGCACAATCTTAGTCCTGCTCACTTCCTGCTTTGTAATTCAATTGCACGGCCTAGCAGACACTCTCTCACTGAGAGGAAAGCCGAGCTTCTTAGCCTACATACCCTTGGGATCCGTGTGCTTAGCTTTCCGTGGAGGCGAATGACACATTGGACCATGAATAAGTGTCCGTTTGGAGACAGGAAAACATTTGCATTCTGAACTAGATGGTCGAAAACTTGAGGATATTTGACTTCAGGGAAGGTTTTGCTGGATCACTGGTGATTAATTTGGGAAAAAACATATGTATATATAATTTTTGTAATTTATTTATTTTATAAATTTCATATAGTTCATATTTCATAAGTTTTTCCCTACTAGCTAATCGCTACTATTTTTTTTTTTCTGTAGCAAACAATGTACCAGCAGATTTGGTTTAAGGCCTTACGCTCCTCATCGTCCTCTCACCGACCCCTCCCATCGCCTCCGGTCCCCCAGCGGACAGCTGCTCCACAGCTCCACGTCCCCCACTGCTAGACTGTCACTGGCATTGGCTGATTCACACTTCAAACGCAGCCACAAATGGCCATCGCTTGTACGCAGATTCTCTCACGTTTTGATGTCCGACCTACTCTGGAAAATGCGTATGTGAAAAAGCGGATTGCCATCTTCAAGGTTAGGGGCCAACGTGAAAACGGCTGCGTTAAAAGGCCCTTGAGGTCTTGATGATGCTTCAGTAGATTCCAAAATATTACACAGGGCTACCCTGCAGTCTAATATCGCTCTGAAATATCAACACCAAACAAGAGGAGCCTGAAAGGTCCCTGAAGCTCAAATCCAATTCAGAGCAACAGTTCAAATGCGCAGCGCTGTGAACTCAAACACTATCTAGAAGGAACCTGTTACCGCTGGGAAGCTAAGTAAGCAGTGGCTCTCTTAGGATTTATATATATTTACACAGCTGTTATTTGATATTGGATTTGGGAGTGCTATAACACAAGGTGAGCTGTAACACTGTCAGTTTAACTGATTAGAAATCACTATCGTACAAGACCACCATCCTGCTGATAATAAAACACAGAACAACTTTGAGGTTAAAAGTAAAACCGATCAAGTAAAAGGATTTTTTAAATCACAGAACAGGTTTCACGTGATTCAGGTTCTCATTTAGTTTGATATATAACACTCACGTTTTTCAAGTGTAGTTCTGTATTAGTATGCCATTTAACTAAATGTTTGCCATATGGCCACCACTTTGGAATTAAAATAAAATTAGGATAATGATGGGAGCAAAATAAATGTATAATGCTAATGCTACAATCCATCTTAGGACATAAATTACACAGTTTAGAGATAAACTGTATTTTTCTAAACTACTTGAATTTGTAGCTAACAGATATGCGGATATTATATCCAAGTATGAGCTATGTAATGCAAAAACTACCAAGTAACAGACGTGTAAACAAAATGTTTTGTCTGTCACTTTAAATGGATCCACTGACTAAAAACAAATGTTAAAAACGATGAAAACCACATTTAACGTTTAGTTTAGTGTCTCTGTTGACAAAGTGAGTTTATCTACATGTGAAAAGTCAACACATTGTGTTTTACTCAGAACCTACTCCAGTATTTTGGTAACCAAGCTGCATCTAATTGCATTAATTGCGCATATCCTCTTGTTTGAACACCTGCTCCGAACGATTTTTTTTCTTGCTTGCGAAGTACAGACCGCGACATCCACCGAACCATTTGGGCTGCCATTTCTGGAAGTGTTTTTCCATGTAAATGTGTCATCACGACGCTCACAGACAACCTGTCACCTCCGCCTGCTCGCGCATCCACAGCGACCGCACGTGATCGATGAGTTCTGAGGCGCAGCCACGCGCCAATAAAACAGCGAGAAATCATCGATAATTTCACTGTTTGTTATCTACTATTAAGCTTTTCTGCGATTGTTTGTCAGTTTACAGGCTTGGAGTCTAGTTCAATTCGGTTTAAAATCAAGCTTTATTGGAGTACTAAAGATTTTTAGTTTATATTTCTGTGTACGTGAGACCGGGAAGTGTAACACGTTTTGTTGACAGGTCTGTAGCAGTTTTTTTCTACTTGTCTGAAACTTTGATAGAATATTACAATATTTATATGCTTCAAATTAATCTACTAGGCCTACAGATATATACAAAGTATCCCTAAATGATGTAAAATAACCCTTACGACCACATTGTAGTAAAAGTGTTGTCACCATGCATTCTTTTTTTTTTTTTTGATGTGTTGATTACCATTTGTATTGTAACCACAATTTTATTACAAATACCATGGATAAACTATGATGTAGTGTAGCAAAACCATGGTTAATTTGTAGTTACCATGGTTTAACTATAGTAACCATGGTCTTTGGGTTTATTTGTAGTAAAACCATGGTTAATTTTTGTAAGGGAAGAGTGCTGCCTTCCTCACCGTCCACTGTTACACTAACATAAAACATTAATGTGTATGATGTTTTTATTAATTTTAATTAAAAAAAGCAAACAAAATTTGAAACAAATATATAAAAATACATAAAATTCAGACAAACAACCCGTAGAGTGTGTCCATGTAATGTTTCTCATTTTGTGGATCCAGTTTAAGTGTTGAGAAGTGCTGAAATTGTTACAATCCTTCATGTCTGCTCAGCCATGATATTTCTAGTTTTCGAAATGTAGATGAAAAGCTTAATTGGATTCTATGTATCAAACTAATGTTTCTTACCTCTTTTTTTTTTTTCTGAAGGAAAAAAAAAAATCAAACAGACACTTACAGCTGTCACCTGAGAAGGGTGGTTGTCAATGTAAGATTCTCCTCTGTAGCTCATTTCTAATTGGCTAAACTGATGGTCTTACAACTCCCCGGTCTCTCCTACACACATAATGTATGTCTGTAAATCAGATAGGATCATAAGGTTGACCAACCATAATTACATACAGCATACCTAATTTAATTTCCTGACAGATAACACCGTTTATTTATTATATTTGTAATGAAAAGTGGTTATCAATATTGCACAGAACATCTCCGATTGTGATTTATCTGTGCATCATCGAGAGACAACAGTGGAATAATTTAAGGATCTCACAATATGCACTTTGAACGCGTCAGCATCTAACAGGTGGTTCAGAACATCTGTTCAGTGCTTCAGAGGTTTGTTACTAAGCCCCACGCAAGAAATAATTCATTCTGACTAGATTAACCAGCCTACAGCTCAGTCTAACTTATGTTCATCTAGAAAAAAAGCTTTATTTTCATCTTTTTTTCTCCATTGTGTGCACAACAACATCTTTGTTTCTACCCATTTAAATAATCATTTCAACTCGATGCATTTCTTCATCACCAAAAAGTGCATTAAATTCACCACTTTAAAAATTTTAAAAGCAAATTTGGTTTTCAATTTTATTGCACTGAATAGTGCACTAAATAGTGCCTTGATCTATACACACCAACAATAATATACATTCAGGAACCAAAAGCTATCAAGAGGAATTCTTGGGGGTCAAAACTGCAATTTTGTCAGGGAGGGAGGCTTTAACATTAGTGCATCTACTTCCAAATAAATCATTCATTCGCTAAATTGTCCCGGGGGCTGATCCCGTGCTGTTGGAAATGATTGCCATTGACTCCCTTGTTCTGTGCGGTGACACTGGGAGCTGTCCAGCACTGTGGTGCTGAAATTGATTGAAGCACAGACGCCTAGTGCATATCCGGCGGAAGCTAATTATATGCGCCCTTTTCCTCACATATTTTTGTGAGTGGGCATTGAGCACGTTGTTTTCGATGTTTTCAAGAGTTCATCCACCTCCTTGATGTTTTTATTAATTTTAATTAAAAAGCAAACAAAATTTGAAACAAATATATAAAAATACATAAAATTCAGACAAACAACCCGTAGAGTGTGTCCATGTAATGTTTCTCATTTTGTGGATCCAGTTTAAGTGTTGAGAAGTGCTGAAATTGTTACAATCCTTCATGTCTGCTCAGCCATGATATTTCTAGTTTTCGAAATGTAGATGAAAAGCTTAATTGGATTCTATGTATCAAACTAATGTTTCTTACCTCTTTTTTTTTTCTGAAGGAAAAAAAAATCAAACAGACACTTACAGCTGTCACCTGAGAAGGGTGGTTGTCAATGTAAGATTCTCCTCTGTAGCTCATTTCTAATTGGCTAAACTGATGGTCTTACAAC
Organism: Onychostoma macrolepis; assembly: GCF_012432095.1. Lineage (NCBI taxonomy): Eukaryota > Metazoa > Chordata > Actinopteri > Cypriniformes > Cyprinidae > Onychostoma > Onychostoma macrolepis. Next base: position 9,167,636 of record NC_081179.1, on the reverse strand, counting down.
TCCCCGGTCTCTCCTACACACATAATGTATGTCTGTAAATCAGATAGGATCATAAGGTTGACCAACCATAATTACATACAGCATACCTAATTTAATTTCCTGACAGATAACACCGTTTATTTATTATATTTGTAATGAAAAGTGGTTATCAATATTGCACAGAACATCTCCGATTGTGATTTATCTGTGCATCATCGAGACAACAGTGGAATAATTTAAGGATCTCACAATATGCACTTTGAACGCGTCAGCATCTAACAGGTGGTTCAGAACATCTGTTCAGTGCTTCAGAGGTTTGTTACTAAGCCCCACGCAAGAAATAATTCATTCTGACTAGATTAACCAGCCTACAGCTCAGTCTAACTTATGTTCATCTAGAAAAAGCTTTATTTTCATCTTTTTTCTCCATTGTGTGCACAACAACATCTTTGTTTCTACCCATTTAAATAATCATTTCAACTCGATGCATTTCTTCATCACCAAAAGTGCATTAAATTCACCACTTTAAAAATTTTAAAAGCAAATTTGGTTTTCAACAGTTGCTTAATATTTGTTCTGATTATGGGATTAGATATGATGTGCACTACAATACAAAAAAGAGTGTTGCCATGATATGTAGAACCAAAGAACATAGAGATTTAAATTTCCCAGAATTTTATTTATCAGGGCAAGTTTTAAATGTATGTACTACAGTAAAATATTTAGGACATATCATTAATAATGAAATGAGTGATGACGATGATATGTATAGGCAACGTCGTAAGTTATATGCTCAAGCAAATATGTTGGTGAGAAAATTTTATATGTGTTCAGATCAGGTAAAGATAAACCTTTTTAGAGCATATTGTACTTCTTTGTATACTGCTCCTTTGTGGGTTAAGTTTAAGAAAGAGAGCCTATGTAAGCTTCAGGTTGCATACAATGATTGTATGAGGATTTTGCTGAAAAAACCAAGATGGAGCAGTGCAAGTGAACTATTCTGTAAGGCAAGAGTACAGTCATTCCCTGCTTTAAGGAGAAAATTGATGTATAAATTTATTTGTCGGCTGGATGTTTCACATAATAATATTATAATGTTGTTGTCAAATCCTGGGCTTACTTATGTGCGATATCAGTCCTCCATGAGGACCTATTGGGATAACTGTCTTTTTTAATGTGTATTGTTTTGGGTTGTAGTGTGTGTTTCTTGCTAATGGACCTTGAGTCTGGAAATAAAGTTAAAAGAAAGAAGAAAGAAAGAATAATAATAATAATAAAGAAACAATTAAAAATAAATGCAAAACTACAATGAAAAATTTGGTGTAAAATTGCTAGTAAAATTCACAAACAATTACAGAAAACAAAGGGCAATTAACACATTAAAGATTGGAATTTTGAAGTAGAACAATTTTAAAACCTACTCCAAGAATCTGTTTTATTTACAACTTCAAAATATATATTTTTTTAACCTTGTATAATAACCTTACTGACCAGGATGGGATACCAGTTAAGATCAGCAAACCACCTTACGTGTGTTTAAGCCTTTTTTTCCCCCCCTTTTTTTTCCTCCCAACAGCCTATTATGATTATATAGAATTGATGACTTCTTTATTTCATTACATATTTGTTTGTTTGCATGCTGATTAGCTCACCACCATAAATAGATGACACAACATCAGCAGCCAGGAAGACTGTGAAGGTTAAAAACATGCAATTAATGTTTGTAATGTAAAGCACCCTCCTACACACATCATGATTTAGATGCACGCAGCGTGTCACTTGGCATTGTGCTTTTCCTTGGCATCTCTAAATTTGTCTAGTCACAACCACAATATATATATAAAGGCATTCAGTTTGTGCATGTTGAATAAAACACAGCAGGCTATTTATAGGCTATATTCTTTTTGTTCATGCACAGTTACCGTCATATCAATCCTGGTCCCGCTCGTTTTGAATGCCTCTCTTATCTGACACACCCAGTTCAGGTTTTGGAGTCTGTACTAATGATCAAATGATGTAAATCAAGTGCCAAACCACTGAATATGTGAACTGCATATCAATTGCATTTCATTATAAAACTCATATGTTTTTGTATGGATGCAAATCAGTAAATCAGGTTTTAAGATCAATGTTTGACACCTTTATCTGCTATAATGACCTCAAATTTGGCAAAGTCTTAAAATTGCACATGCACAATGAAGCGTTCTGTCCTGTTGAAGGGCTTTGATTAACTTTGGTCAGGGTGCACCACAGCCCTGCGTGAAGCAAATAGGTTGCAGCTTTTTTTTTTGGCTTGCACTGTTCGTTTTACAATTGTCAGGGGAGATACATTGTTGGCTTTAGCAGGAAAAAATGCACGAAATAATCCCTATTTGGGTAACTAATTACAGTTAATATGCAAACGGGTGTATAATAAACACATAACTGAGACATTTTTATCACTGTCACATTTTATCGACTGGATTCAGCCCAAGTTACTGATCTGCTTACAGTGATTTAATATACTGTCCTTTTTTGCTTGTTTGAATAAGTAGTTATGCACACACTGTCAAAACATTACAAAAGCAGCAAGGAGCCATTCTCAAGGGTTTTTATTTTATTTTACGGAACTAGTTGTTCATGTATAATTAGGCAAATATAATATGCATCACTTACTGTAGTGTTTATTTATTCATTAATATTTAAATGTGTTTTGCTGCAAATTCAGAGCATATTTTGCCCCCGAGCCACATTCGCACATAGTTTGGGCTGATTTTAAAAGGAACAGCATACAATAACCAAGTAGACTTTTATTTTGATCATTTTTATGGAGGAATAAGCAGGTTTAGTCTCTGCTTAGCTGTTTTATTCATTATTTTTACGAGGCTCAACCACCATTTACCCTCAAAATGAAGCTAATTTGATTTTTGACAAATCAATAATTGAGTTTAAATCAGGTTAACCATCTTTCCCGCTTGCTGAATGCTATCAATTTTCAGAAAATCTTCAAAAGTCACTGTCACTTCTGAGAGAGCTGATTATTTAAAAGCTGTTGGTATGAAATAATGTATAAAATATTGCATGTTTAATGAAATATTTGTTTATTTGAAGCATGCACTGAATTCATACCGTCTTTTAGGATGTGACAAATACAGGATACTGATTTCCGAGCTCATTAAATGGACACCTAATGACCGTTTGTCCTCAGTAAGTGAGATCGATGTGAGTCCTCAGTGTGTGCTGAGGAAGTGAAGATGTTACGCAATTGGAGAAGACACTGATGAGTCCGCAGAGGAGGTGCCCCGTTCTTCCTTCGACTTTATTTAAATGCTAGTCTATGCTTGTTTACAAAACTTCCACGAGTTTATGCTGTGGTAAAGGAGGGCTGTTTTAAGTCGTAATGGCTTTGATTCATTCCACAAGACATTAGAGCGGTAGATCACCTTACAACTGATCTAACGTCTTATGGCGTTAGATTTGCTTGGCTAATGTCCAAAGGGAAGCAACAGGCCTGTGCATTTCCCCTCTGAAAATGTAAGTAAGATTTAGTTTATCATCTTCCCTCAGTTGAGTCGAACCTCTTTTCCCTGTTAAATTTAACACATTCTTGTTTCAGCCTGGAACCTTTGTGTGCTTCATAAGATGGACCAATTTTAAATGCCAAAATCTCCTTCACAATAATAAATGGGATTAAAGTGCTGTCTATGCTCAACAAAGAAATTGGGAAATTATGTTTTTACCTTAGCATGAATTTTATCCACTTAGGAGACGGCAGCTGCAAGGAAGCGCAGACAGCCATTTTACATTTCCATAATTTGGTTGAAAAAAGCCACAAGAGGTGTATTTTCAGGCACAAATGTGCTATTTGTCCCCCCCATTGTGTTCCCAGCACTATTCTGGTGTACTCCGGGACTGAAATGTTTGGTTCATCATGTTGTTTTGTCAGGCCTTTGTGCATTTTTGTGCCATTCTACTGTACATTATCAGACATTTGCATGATTGTTTTCGTATTTCAGCACTGTTTCTTCAACCTTTTTTACCACAAGGCTGCTTGTATGACAGAGGCCATCGTGTAGGTACCGTCATTTTGTTTATTTGATTTAGCAAGGAGGAATTTTAAAGCAGTGTAGCATGAATCCCCAGTGCTTTTTTTGCACGCGCTGATCACAGATTTGAAGTGCACGGTTGTTGAGAGGGTTTGTAAACAATACTGTAGCTGCATCATTCGATCTTAAGCATAAATTTGAGATACAAAGAGCATGTCCGAAGGGCACAAGTGTTTGGAGATTTGTGTCCTCCTTAATCACTATTAATTTGTATTTTTGCTGTCACACCACACAAATGACATGTGGGTAATTAGGACCAAATTAAGAGGGTATTTATCATGGAGATTGCAATCAATTAATTAAAACCAATAATCTCAATATGTGCAAATTGGCATTTGGTATACAATGTAATTGTCAAACTGCATGCATGGGAAACCAGAGACAATTTGAGATCCAATTTGTTGCAGGGATGAAAGTGCCCTCTTAAAAATTAAAAAAGTGTCAGATCACACAGCTGCTTCATGCGCTCAACACTGTAGGCAAAATTATTATATATTTAAAATAAATAAATATAATGAAATATATATCTATAACAGAAGACCAAAAGCACAATTTTAAAGTGAGAATCAATGTAAAAATGAGGTCTTAGTGTTTTGAATTTGTAATATCTTACTAATATATATAAAAAAGGGTTTCACCTATATACACAAATAATTCTTAATTTATATGCGGCAGTTGCGGAGGAAATTTTAAGGGTCAGCTTGGGCTAGGGGTTTTTACATTATTCATTAAAGAGATCTATGGTTGCTGGTGGCCCTAATCTACCCCATGGCCCAACGACGCAGTGATAAGCGTCAGGTTACCTGCCAGGCCGAGGCAGAGGCGGTTCAAAAGTCACATTGACAGATGTCCGTATCGGTGTTATGCAAACCTGTACAGAGTGATTCCTTGTTTAGCTAAGCGGCCCATAAGTAATTCATTGTATTTAGCGAGAAGCAGCATCTGTTCGGCAGCCCCTGCGAGGAAACCCCGATTACCTGGCAGAAGGTGTAGCCTTTCTAGGTAACCGTGCTAATCAGCTAATGATTTCAGCGCTGAAGATTATTTTCCCAGCATTCAAGTTTGGGGGAGGGAATTTGCTAAATCTGGCGCCCGCACATCAAGTCTGGCAAGAAAAGTATAAAGTCCTCTGGGGAACATGGGTGGAGAGAACCACAAGCAGCTCGACAAGTTCTTCTGACACTAATGTTTCCTTCGCTGGCACTAATAATAGAAAAGTGCCCATCAATTTCCTTTCACCTGTGATCCCCAAGTGGCAGAAATTGCCGCTGCACACTGATGGCCGGCTTTCTCGGCGCAGGCGTGGTGTGGCGCTCTGGCTTCCCTGCTGAGAACCCCCTTAGCTTTCTTAAGGGGTGAGAGGGTAATTCTGCCTGAGTGTGGTTTCTGCACTTGACCTCTCTTTGCCTCCCTTTAAAGAGCGTGTTTTGATGAAATGGTGAAATCATTTCTTTCCAAACTTCTGGTCCATCTCTGCTGACCTAAACTGAGCGGTGTCCTCTCTGAAAAGCTGCAGATATTGTCTTACTTGCTCTTCCACTCTGGCCCCTGGAGCCCCATAAAAGCTTGAGATTTGAGATCCATACAAGCAAAAAAAAAAAACAAGAAAACAGGGCTCTGAAGCAATCAGCGAGTGCTAAGGAGAGTGGCCGCAATTACAGAAATGCAAGACAAAAGCCATTTCAAGGCACTCGCCTAAAACATTTTCACCCTCATCTGGTACGATTCTTTCCCATCTTTTCTTTACTCTGGACGACCAAATATAAGGTCTTGCTGGATGTAACGTTGTGGTATTGTTGCGATATATCAACCTACACTGTTAAAAAATAAAGGTTCCAAAAGGGGGTTTTCGCAGCAATGCCATAAAATATAAGTTCTTTATTGGCATCTGTGGTTCCACGAAGAACCTTCAACCTCCATGGAACCTTTCCACTGCACAAAAGGCTCTTTATAGTTAATATATACTTTATAGTTATATATTTAAAAAGGTTGAATGTTAAAGGGATATTTCACCCAAAAATGAAAATTCTGTTTTTAATTACTCACCCTCGTGTTGTTCCAAACCCATAAGACCTTCGTTCATCTTCGGAACACAAATTAAGATATTTTTGATGAAATCCGAGAGCTTTCTGACCCTGCACAGACAGCAATGCAACTGAAACGTTCAAGGCCCAGAAAGGTAGTAAGGACATCGCTAAAATAGTCCATGTGACATCAGTGGTTCAACCATAGTTTCATGAAACTACGAGAATACTTTTTGTGCAAAGAAAACAAAAATAGCGACTTTATTCAACAATTTCTTCTCTTCTGTGTCAGTCTTCGCCGCATGTTCAGGAGATACCACGACGCATTCGTGTGGTGCTACTGATGCAGGAGCTGGCGTTCTGACCTTGTTTACAAGCAGAAAAAGATGCATGCTGTACATTCGTAAACATGTCTGAAGATTTCAAAAGAGAGGATGACTTGCAATTTTTGCACAAAAAGTATTCTCATAGCTTCGTAAAATTACATTGCTGTTATAACCACTGATGTTACATGGACTATTTTAATGATTTCCTTACTACCTTTCTGGGCCTTGAACATGGTAGTTGCATTGCTGTCTATGGAGGGTCAGAAAGCTCTAGGATTTCATCAAAAATATCTTCATTTGTGTTCCAAAGATGAACGAAGGTCTTATGGGTTTGGAACGACATCAGGGTGAGTAATTAATGACTTTAATTTTTGGGTAAACTATCCCTTTAAAGGTTATTCATGGAGATATATCGTTGCTATGAAAACCCTTTTGGAATTATTATTTTTTAAGAGTTTTGAAGAACCATTTCGGGTTCCCGAAAGAACCTTTTAGTGAACAGTTTATTTAACTTTAGTGAAGTGTAAATTTTCTAAAGAACCTTTTTCCCACTATAAAGAACTGAAATGGACCTTGTGGAATGCAAAGGTTCCATGGTTGTTAACGATTCTTCATAGAACCATGGAACCTTGGGTGACCAAATTCAAGGTGTTGCCGGATGCGACAATGCGGTAAGCCAACCAACACTCTTAAAAAATAAAGGTTCGAAAAGTGGGTTTTATCAACCATTTCGGGTTCCCCAAAGAATCTTTCAGTGAGCAGTTCTTAAACAAAGAACATTTTTCCATTATAAAATACCTTTTTATAGAAAGGTTTCCTGGACATTAAAGGTTATTCATGGAACCATCGATTCCAATTAAAAAACCTTTATATTTAAGAGTGTACTATACAAAAATAATCACTAGTGGGTCTTGTCGCCCACAATCATTCATAGTCTTTTATAAAAAAAGACTGAACGCATAAGAAAGGTGCACATGGGTATATTTGCTTAAAGGCAAATATGACAAGGAGTAAACAAACTTAAAATCTGCTGAAATACTTGGTGGAGATGAAGCAGAGGGTGTTGAAATCACTCCTGATTTGCATGCCCTGCAGTCTCCGGCTCTTACCGAGGACTGATGTACAAGGAGATGCGAGCACTCTTTACACGTAGTCCCATGACACGCTGTACACGCTCATTATGAATCCAACTATGCCTGTCCAGAATGTTTCCCTCCCCCATAACACACACGCACACACAAAGTGCGCATCACACACAAGCCTTCTTACATGCACGCTCACACACGCATCCACAAAAGAAAGATCGGCATCCTGCACTTGTCCTTTACCCTTCATCCATTGTTTGGCTCTGAGAGGTTTCCACGGAAACCAGAATTAGAATTTGCCTGATACTTAAAGACGAGGCTGAAATGTGTTGTATGGATCATCTGTAGTCCGTATCGCATGTAAACAACTCGATTACTGACGACCACTGACACTCATTCACTCACTCACAAAATGTATGTTTATTGCATGGATTGTAGTGTAGCAATAACCTCATCAGTTATCTGTTAAATATGACTAGTCACATTTGAATGAGGAGCTTGAATTAATTATAAAAAAATACCAATTTAAAAGAAGCAACACATTAAGTAGACATATTTGGAATATAGCATATATATACAGCAGATATGAGCTGCCAGTCTGTGGCTACATTGATTGGACTGCCAAAGCTGCAGAGAAGGGCTGGCTTTGGTAGGAAACAATGTTTCTAAGCAACAGCATCCTGTCAGCTGATCAGGACAGCCAATAGAATGCAGCCATGTATTCTGCTCGGCCAATGAGGGAGCGCACAGCTTTATTTCTATCTGTGAGGGTTTAGTGTTAGGAGAATATATTTACACACACTGACCAAGCAGCCAGCAGGCAGATCTACGTAGTTCTGTTTTGTCCAGAAAGGCCTTTTTCTTTCAATATGACTCAAAACAACATGAAACTGGATAAAGTTTAAATTTAGGTTTAATTTTATTGCTTTATGATGCTTTATGAAACAGGAAAATGCAACCTGTTGATCTCAGATTGTATGTATACATGATTCATTCTGGTCACAATGCTTTAAACAATTGGAAACACAGTCATGATTTATAATCATATGATTTTTTTTTTTTTTTCAAACGTGTCATTGTTAGCTCCCTGATGGGCTTTTTGATCTGCACCATTTGATTTTTCTGCAAAATAATTGCTGCCGTTTCTTTTTTTTTCTTTTCTTTTCAGTGAACAAGCAACATTTGATGCTTGCTGAATTTTTCCTGAAGAGGAACTGAATGTGCATGAATATAAGTCACAATATGTGATCAATTGGGCATAAATGCATCCAGAACAGAAGGAAATGTGACTTGAAAAAACAAATTGTGGAAAAAAATCCCCATAAAGTTTGAAGGAAGCTACAATTACGGCAACATTCTATTATGTTGCTGAGTACCAACTATATTGAGAAGGTAAAAGCTTCTTTTTAAATGTCAAACACAGCCTCTATGCAACGCAGATTTCCAGAAATGTAAAAAAAAAACCCCAGCATCTTTGCTGCTTCTGCGCAAAAAGCAACCTTTTAAATCTGCTTTTTCCAATTACGGCTAGCAGGCAATAGGTTTATAATTAAGGCTATATGCCACCGGTTTGAGTGTACTTGGAGCTTCCTCTGGCCAGGCCATTTTTGAGTCTGGAATCGACAGTGAAAGTTTCATTACTGCAGAATTTGTGATATCCCGGTGCTTTGTTTTGCTTCTCCTGCATTAGGCCCTCATATCAGTCTAAAAACCAGCCTTAAGGACCCTCCATCTTCCACTCGGGCTCTGGATGCAGAGGAAATGAATCTTCCTGAGTCCTCATGCATTTTGTCTGAGAATGAGGAGGGGGGATGTAAAACCAAAAACAAAACCTAAAAGGGAAGATGATGACCCTTGACGAAGAGAAAAGAGCTGAATGAAAGGCCATTATTTGGAAAAATCTCAAATGCAAAGCCTATACCATAATGTTATAGATGCCATGTTTTTGGTCCCTAAGCGAAGCGCTTTGGCCAATGGGTAGAGAGTGCACTCAAAATGCTGGCACGTAGCATTTGGAGGGCTCTAATGTTCTTTTTCCATGTTTTTCCACTGGAATACCTTTCATGCTCACAACCTGCCATTACTGAAGATTACAACTTATATAATCTACCAACTGGGTCTCTACATACTTGGGTCGAGGATAATTGGGTACAAATCCATTATCATACTCTCAAGGCCAAGCACACAGGTTTCCTTCTGTGCTGAGTTCTTATTCATTTTTCTTTTTCAATTTTTCAGTCCTCATAAATCCATTTTGGAAAAAGAACACTAAATGAATTTGGGCAAATTAGACTTTATCTCATGTTCCCTTTTTGGAGCTCCACATCAAAACTATATAAGATTGAGCTTAAAATCTTTTTCAGACAGACACATGCATGTTTTTATGAATTAGTATGCCAAGGATTTTAATTAATTATAGCGATGAAAGAAACATGTTAATAACATTTCATATGAAGACTTGAATATATATAGTTTGTTAAATAACCTAATTAATTTATTTTTAAATCTGACAGGTTAATAATAGTTCACTTATAAAAATTATAAAATAAAATATAAAAACCATAAGCTATTGTAAGCTAATGATTGCTTCAAAAAAGAAAAGAAAAAAAAAAACCCTCACCATAATAATTTCAAACTGTACCAGAAAGGCACCTCCATTAGTGGTGTTCTGTAAAGATTTATTGACCTCTGTCCTAATCATCATGGAACTACCCTGTCAATTGACATTTAAAAATGGTTTGTTAATATCATAATTTTAAACATTTTCTGGAGACAGGCATGCTGCCTATTGAATACGGAATTAAAAGTGTATTTACAAAGTCCAAATGCTCCATAAAATGTGGAAGTGAAAAGGCATTTTGAGTATTCGTCATTTTTTCTATGGCAGAAAGGGAAGACAAAAGAGTGAGATGACCTCATCTGTCTTTTCGGTGTACTCTGCTAATGGGTGCATAAATGGGATGTGCTTTGTCCCTAATTATCAGTTCTAAATTTCCCTTTTGTCAGACCTCTCGCCAACCAAACCCTGACCAAGAAATTTCTTCTACCTGAAAAGTAAATTTAGATATTTTTTCATGCTATATTCAAATAACCCTGGTGGAAAAAAAATGCTGGTCTCTCATTCTGATTTTTCCTTGTAAAAGGTGATTATAACAAAAAATTAAGACAGTCTGTACTCTTTATTCAGTTTACAATAAGGGAATAAAAGGTCACAGACAGTTTGGCCAAAAGCCTTCAGTGCATCAATTCATTGCTCATTTTACACAATATGTGAGCATTATAAGGTGTTGCTGCTTAATCAAACAACAAAATCCAGCTTGACTCATCATACAACAACTAAAACCATAGGTTTATAAATATTGTATCTAGAAGAAACAGAAAAAAGATGCCTTTCTTTGTAATAATTTTTGGTCAATGTCCTCATCACAACAAGACTTCACAACCTTCTCAATCCTCATGTGTTTCAGATGCTCAGTGCTGTGATTATGATCAATGTTTTGTCTGCTGATGACTGATTTGTGTTTACTCACTCTGATTATCAATGTTTTCCCAACTTACAGTAAAAAATATGGATAAATAAATACGGTAAGTGCCCAAAACATCTTTAAATCTAGCCCAAGACCACTTTAAGAGCAGTGAACCAGCTTATGCGTTGTAACATTCTCAATAATCCAACCCTGAGCAAGACAATACTGAAAAGGCCTACCATGTTCCTTCTGAAAACATACTTAATCAGCATAAAGTGGTTTGTGGGTTTAAACTAGTGGTGTAAAACTGGTCAGCATGATAGTTTCCCAGCCTGACCAACTGAAAAGAGCCCAAAACCATTCTAAAATGTCTCAAAGACCAGCCTGGTCAAATTGGGAGACCAGCAATCTGGTTTAGTGTGGTTTAAACTGTTTTTAATCAAGGAATTCTTCCTTATTCCTCTTATGTCACTGACAGTAATAATATCCTCAGAAAACCAAGCCGATTAGCAGTGTGGATAGATACCCAGAGCTCACATATTCACCCAAAACTACTGAATTCAACGAGCTAATAATCTGACAGAACATCTCATCAATCCAACTCGCTCATTCGTATTACCGCAGAGGTGTAGTTGCGCTGTTTCGCCGCTGCTGAAGGGGGCGCTCTTACACTCTCTGCGCCTCATGTCCTCCGTTTATACGCAGAGCTCGACGAACGCTAGTTACTTCCGGCGTTTAGACAGGGAACAGAGCTCTAAACTTATTTACACTGCCAAATAAACTTTTATAGCGCATTGTGCCTCCTTTTTAAAGGTTCTCGCTTGTATGTTTTGTTTTATGCGGCTGTAGGTTATCTCTTGGACATGCCTGTGCTCTCAGAGAGCTAAAGCTGTGTAAATATTATCATGAGAAGTATTTAAATGGACGTACAGGTAAGTTATGCATAACTTATTCAACTGCGTGTGTTTTGGACTTTATACTGGTGTTTTAATTAGATTCTTTTTAAACGAGCTTGTTATTAACCTTTAACTATAAAAACGAAAAAGCAACAAAGGAGTTTTCAAAGCAGGACTATCTGCTTAGTTCTACATGTACTTGTCTGTTTGCCTGCTTATTTGTTTGTTTTTATGTTAAATAATTTTGTAGGGAGAAATTCTCAGTCTGCTTTGCATTTATTCACTTGATTATTATGATCTCTTTCTCTCTCATTTGCAGTGTTAAAGCTGTTATCATGGCTGCCTTATTGAATAATGATCTGCTTTAATAACGTTTTGATTCCTTATTTTCAGTGGTAAAGCTCTTATAATGGCTACCTGCCTTTTTTTTTTTTTTTTTTTTTTTTTTTTTTTGAGTATTGTGTAAACCAATTTTGTGGGGAGATCTGCTCTATCTGCTTTGCATTGATTAACTTGAATATTCATTTTCTCATTTGCAGTGGGAAAGCTGTTAATATGGCTGCCTGTCTGTCTATTTGTTTTTTGTATTATATAAAATAATTTTGTTGAGAGATCTGCTCTATTTGCTTTGCATTTATTAACTATTTAATTTCTCATTTGCAGTGTTAAAGCTGTTATTATGGCTTCTCATCACAACACTACATCAGAGGACGATTTCCCTACTTTGAAGCCGAGACGCATCCAAAACCAGAACGTTGTCCACCGGTTAGAAAGACGCCGGATCTGCTCCGGTCCAGTCGGGGCACATTGGTACCGTGTCCGCTGCTTCCACCAGAACCTGTTCCCCAACTTCACAGTGGTGAATGTAGAGAAGCCACCCTGCTTCCTGCGTAAGTTCTCCCCTGATGGGCGATGCTTTATTGCGTTTTCTTCTGATCAGACTTCTTTGGAAATCTATGAGTACCAAGGATGCCAAGCTGCTGAAGATCTTCTTCAGGGTCAGGAGGGAGAAACGCTGGCCAATGGGAACGACCAGCGCTCCCTCAACATCAGAGGCAGACTCTTTGAACGCTTCTTTTCCCTTCTCCACGTCACCAACGTGGCCTCCAACGGTGAGCACTTGAATAGAGAGTGCAGTCTTTTCACTGACGACTGCCGTTATGTGATTGTCGGCTCAGCTGCTTACTTGCCTGAAGAACCTCATCCACACTTTTTTGAGGTGTACAGAAACAATGAATCTGTGACACCGAATCCACGCTCTCCTCTTGAGGACTACTCACTGCACATCATAGACCTGCACACGGGCCGGCTGTGTGATACACGCACCTTTAAGTGTGACAAAATCATTCTGTCACACAATCAGGGGCTGTACCTGTACAGAAATATACTGGCAGTGCTTTCTGTGCAGCAACAGACCATACATGTCTTTCAGGTAAGTGTGTAAGACTTCACCGTACAACATAAATTACCTGGAACTCTTGTCTTATATGTTGTATTTTATTTCTATTTATTCCTACCATTCCTGTCAGTTCTGTACAGTTCATACAAATTCAAATTGCAAAACGTACAAAAAAAGAAAAAAAGAAAGAAGGGTCATTCCGTGTCAACTCAACCAGAGGTCCCTGGCACAAATTTTTGATTTTGCAAAAAAATTTTCTGAAAAAAGATGAACATGTTTTGTGATTAAAGGCAAAACATTAAATGTCAAGGATGAATATGTACTGAGAAATTCACTTTTTTGTAGAGGAGGGTCAAAATGGCAATTTTCATCTGAGATTTGGAGCCAATTTACAGGGGGCTAAAAGTGACTTCAGAAAGATGGCAGCATCATAATGTTCATTTTACACAGAGATTTGTAGTTCTGTTAGTAAAATCTGTTGACTTTAGCAATCTTTGTTGCATTATGTGCCAATGGCGACCGTTCAACAATGGGGAAAGGGCACTTTTCAAGTTTTTTCTCCAAAGTTTGCAGGCCTGTAACTCAAGAAGTATTAAAGATATCTTAATCTTTATATGTGTATATTTGCTTATATAAATACACACACATGCATGTATATAATTAAGATGTTTTTTTATATATTAAATGTATTTATATATAATATAAATTATATAAATATATGCATGTAAATCCATGTGTATATTTTCAAAAAATGTATTGTATGTGCGTATATTTATATATACATAATAAATATACACAGTGTACACACATTATGTAAACAAAAACTTTTATTTTGGATGCGATTAATCATTTGACAGCACTAATGTATACACACACACGTATAGCATGTTGTTACCTTGTTACCTAATAAGTATCAGCTGTATACAAAGTGACCAACATTTGGTTTTTGACCACTGAAAATGGGTAATCTGGAGTCTTATTGAGACCCCCCTATCTCTGGGACTGAATGATGTAAGGCCTTGAAAATGAAGATTCCAAAATAAAATTTTATTAAGAACTAGAATCTAAAATCATATTGCGATATCTTTAAGACTACTTGAGTTATAGGCACGCAAACTTGGGGAAAATAATATTTATGGCACTCAGACAGTTATGTTGGAAATGAAGGAAACAAGATACATTTCTAGTTTTAATATTATTTGTTCTTCAGACATTCCTCTTTAAAAGAATCATATTTTTGCAAATTGACCCACATTTGGTTTTTGACAACTGAAAATGTGTACAATTTAACGATTTACTCCTGGAGCCATATTGAAATTCCAATATCTCTGGAACCGAACAATATAGGGCCTTAAAAATGAAGATGCCAAAAGAAAAGTTTAAGACCCAAAATCTAAAAGGGCATTAAGATATCTTTAATTCTTCTTGAGTTACAGGCCTGCAAACTTTGGAGAAAAAACGTGCTCTTTCCCCATTTTCAACGGTCACCATTGGCACATAATGCAACAAAGATTGCTAAAGTCAACAGATTTTACTAACAGACCTACAAATCTCAGTGTAAAATTAACATTATTATTCTGACATCTTTCTGAAGTCATTTTTAGCCCCCTGTAAATTGACACTGAATTTCAGGTGAAAATTGCCGTTTTGACCCTCCTCTACAAAAAAAGCAAATTACTCAGTACATATTCATCCTTGACATTTTAATATTTTGGCTTTCATCACTATTCATGCTTATCTTTCTTCAGAAAAAAATATTAGCAAAATCAAAAATTTGAGCCGGGGAAGTTTCTGAAAATTTGGTTGATTTGACACGGAATGACCCAGAAAAGAAAAAAAAAAAAAAATTTGTTAAATATTATTAACAGACTTGTTTAAAAAAAAAAGGTGGAAAGAAATGCCTAAAAAGAGAGGTCTATATTATTTTCTTAAATCTAAAATGCATAAAATATATTCTTAAAATATTAACATTTATCAAACTGAATCAGTCAGACTTTGTTCAGGTTGGTGACACAAGCTTGTGCCATTTTCCAGGCCCATCACCCAATTTATACCCAGAATTTCTTGTAATTTATCTGTTTCGGAAAAATATAAATAGGAAACATGCCAAAAAAACAAACAAAACAAAAAAAACTTTTTCTTTTAATTAAAATACAAAGTATAAAAAAGTTTTTAAATTTAAAATGTGTTCTTAAAGTATTATTGACATATATATATATTTTTTTTATCAAAGCAAATTTTAGTCACTTTTCTACTTTGTGCACAAATATAAGTAGCAGAAATTAAAGAAAAGAGAGGAATATATTTTCTTGTTAAATGATTAAATATATAGAATATATCTAAAAAATATATATATATATACAAAATATGAAATATATTTAAAACAAAGTTATTGACAATTGTTTATGAAAAGATTTTGTCAAACATGTTGCTTTTGTAACCATAATTTATTCAAATTTCATAAAATAAATAAATAGCAATACTTAAAATAGAGAAATAATTTTTTTTCTATGGATACTAAATATATCAAATATATTCTTAAATATTAGACACTTTAAACTTTATTGACATAATTGTTTATAAAACTATTTATTTTGTCAGACCATGTTACTCATGCAGGCTTCACAGGTTTGAATTGGAATTTCTCTACATTTATGGGCAAATATGAATAGCAAAAATGCTAGCAGAAATCTTTTTTTTTTTCTTTCTTAAAATATTTCATATATAAAATCTATTCTTAAATGCAAGATATATATGTTCTTAAAATATTTTTAACTAAATTTATTTAAAAAAAAAAATCCCTCCCCCCCCTCTTTCTTTCCATCATTCTCTATGATTTCTCTACTGTTTGTACAAATAAAAATGGAAAAAGGGTTTCCTCCCTTAATTACTTCTCACCACAATATTAAACTTACTAAAATATTGAACTAATTTTATTTTCAATTGTCCCTCCTAACCAGGTGACATCGGAAGGAACCTTCCTTGACGTGCGCACCATTGGTCGTTTTTGTTACGAGGATGACCTGCTGACACTGTCTGCTGTTTACTCCGAGGCCCAGGCTGAAGGCCAGCCTGGTTTCTCCCGCCTGTATAAGGAGAAAACCATCAACTCCTTAAAACACCGTCTGCTGGTGTACCTGTGGAGGAGGGCAGAGCAGGACGGCAGCGCCACGGCCAAACGCCGGTTCTTTCAGTTCTTCGATCAGCTCAGACAGCTGCGCATGTGGAAGATGCAGCTCCTGGATGAACATCACCTGTTCATAAAATACACCAGTGAAGATGTGGTCACGCTGAGGGTCACCGACCCCTCACAGGTACAAACCACCAGCACTGGAGTAACCAGAGATTGAATCAGATATGCCCTTGCTGGCGTCATCCCTTAATCTCTGGTAGTGTAAGATATAATACTTGTTATTGTTTTGTATTGAATCTTTATACAGGTGGGATTTGTGTTTCGTCATGGTTGGTGGATCAGAAGTAAAACATTGTGTAAACTACCTTCTCAATTCTCCTCTTCATTTTTAGCCCTCTTTCTTCGTGGTTTACAATATGCTAACCACTGCAGTTATTGCGGTTTTTGAGAATACTTCAGACAAACTTCTGGAGCTTTTTGAAAACTTCTGCGACCTCTTCCGGAACGCCACGCTCCACAGCGAGGCTGTGCAGTTCCCCTGCTCTGCTTCCAGCAACAACTTTGCCCGTCAGGTGCAGCGCAGGTGAGATATAAATTTCAAGCAAGGCCAATTCGTAAGTCACAAATTGATCGTTGAGCCAGAGGAGGCCTGTCTCACTTTCTCACAAAAGGCTATAACAATGACTCAGTGTAAATGTGGCGCTCTACATATTGGGTGGGAACCCGCTCATGCAGACACCTTTTGATATTAAAAACCCTAATTATGTAGACCTCACACATGCAGGTTCTGGGAAAAAAAGGAACAAAACTTAAAGGTTCGGAAACTTTTTGAGAAACCTCATCCATTCAAAATGATGCAGTCTGACTTTTCATGAACATTTAAAATTTTTTTTAATTTATCTCATGCTCACCAAGGCTTCATTGGTTTTAATCAAAAATACAGTAAAACAGTAATAATTAAAAATAACTGCTTTCTGTTTTAATATATTTTAAAAATGTTGTAATTTATTCCTTTTGTGAAGCTGAATTTTTAGCAATCATAACTCTTTAGCATCACATGATCATTCAGAAATCATTATAATAGAGCCCTATGAAATCCATTTTATTTTTTCCCAAATTAAATTTTTTTTTCCATTTTAATTTTTAATTCTGGTTTGGAATCCAGAATTGCAATTAATTGAAATAATGAAACTTACAATATTAAACAGCAATTTATTAAAAGTTTAACAAAAAAATACATTTTTAAGATTTACGTGTTTGTTTGTTTTTTTTAATTCAGTTTTATTTTTACCAAATTCTGTTTTTCATTAATTTTCTGGATTCCATTTTAATGGTGTGTGTGTGTATATGTGTATGTATATGTGTATATACATACACACACACATACACCCATACACCCATATATATATATATATATACACACATATTTGAAGAGTTTATTTGCAAAAACAGATACATTTTCAAAAATCATGTTTTTTATTATGTTATCATGTTTTTATTGTTAGTTAGCTGTTTTTTTTTTTTAACCTAGTCAAAATAACCCAACTGCGGTTTGATTGAGATTAATTGGAATGCACAATGAAAAAACATGATTTCTGAGAATTGTTAAAAACGGAGTTATCTCAGTTTTAATAATTTTTCACGGTTTCTTCGTTAAACCAAACTTTTATTTTGACAGGTTGCTGTGAAGAACTTTAGGTTTCTGTTTGTATATGATATGATGATAGTTTTTCTCAAAAGAAACAGTAAAATGCTCAAGAAATGACTCTCAGATCAGTTCTAAATTCAAGATTCCGTGATTCTGTCCGCGTTTTCTGCATTGTGGAAATAATAGGGCCCTATTATAATATGCTAATTTACTTCTGAACATTTCTCATTATAATCATTGTTGAAAACAGTTGTGCTGCTTAATATTTAGTAGAAACCAATATCGTTTTTGGTAAATAGCAAGTTCAAAAGAAGAGCATTTATTTGAAATATTACAAAAACTTTCTTGCTGAAAGAATAACATTTCTTTAAAGAAGAAAAAAGCTTATTTTTTTTTCTTTTGTAAGCAAATGAATTGTCCCCAATGTTTGTATATAAATAAAGTGATTTGATACATTTATTTATGTATTTAAATGAGTTTTGTAACTGTTTTTGTAATTTTATAATTATGTAACTAAATGAATTTTCTTCATTTTTTTTCTTCATATATATATATATATATATATATATATATATATATATATATATATATTTATTATTATTATTTTATTCTTTTATTTATTTATTTATTTATTATTTTTTTTTTTTGCCATTATTGTTGGGTAAACCCACCCACACTGGAAAACTCATAGGTGTTATTTTGTTTACTTCATTTGAGTCACTTGACCTGCACATTATTTAAGGTCCGGCTGGTTTGTCCCCAGATTTAAAGACACCATTGTGAATGCCAAATACGGAGGGCACACAGAGGCAGTCAGGAGGCTTCTCGGGCAGCTGCCCATCAGTGCTCAGTCCTACAGCAGCAGCCCTTATCTGGATCTCTCCCTCTTTAGCTATGACGACAAGTGGGTGTCAGTCATGGAACGGCCAAAGACCTGTGGCGATCATCCCATACGGTACCTCTGAGTTTAAAAGTGTCTTTTACTAACCAGTTCAGAAGTGGATTTTTAGTGCAATTAATGACTTATTGGAATATTATTTAACAGCCTTTTCATGTATTTTCATTTTACTTTAAGAGCTCTCCTGAGTTTTATTCTCTTGCAGGCTTAAATAGACATATGCACAGTCTAAAGATTGTTGACAAAGAGTGATTTGCAGAAGAGGCCAGAATGTACGCCCACTTTTTCAGTATAGTGAAAAATGAGGCCCAGCGTGAGGTCTGCATCAACTTCCTTGTTAAATCTTGAAACACTGAAGTGTAATTTCATGCCGTGACAGGCGATCTTTAAAACTCTTCCTGAGAGCTCTCGAAAATTTCCCTGACAAATGTTACCATAATTCTCTGATGTACCAAACAGCGGTTCGCTTATGCTGTAAAACACACCGGTTTCTTGCTGTCGACATGCGAGTTGGCATTGTAATAAACTGCCAGTTTTTTTTCCTTTTCTTCCCCTCCTCCTGCAGGTTTTACGCGAGGGACTCGGGGTTGCTGAAATTTAAGATCCAGGCAGGCCTGCTGGGCAGACCTATTAACCATGCGGTCAGGAGACTGGTCGCGTTCACCTTCCATCCCTTCGAGCCGTTTGCCATCTCTGTGCAGCGCACCAACGCCGAATACGTCGTCAACTTTCACATGCGCCATGGATGCGTATGATAACGCATGTGTGAGTAGAGACGTGCGCTTTGAGAGACTATGTTTGTTTTCTTTTTATACATCCTTTTTATATTAAAGTTTTATTTATTACAAATGTGATGTCTTTTATGCATTTACACTAAATGTTTTTATATTTAGCTTTTCTGTTCTTTAACTAAATTGCAATGTGCAAAATAAAATGGTTTATTTATATTACAGTATTGTTTGACCCGTTGTCCTGCCTTTTCTCGTTGAAGGTGAAAAATTATTGTCAAAACAGATGTTTTTGTTTTTCAGCATATTTAAGCTGACAGAACATTAAGATATTCTCAGTTCACATTCGTCACCTGCCATTTTGAAATAGCAGAGAAAGTATAGAATATGCTAATGCCCCCTTTTAGCAGTTTTCCCCTCAAAAGCCTAATGAAACAGTTCAGCTTCCATTACCAAGCCAGCTCCCACATAGTCGACCAGCATTAACCAAAAAACGGAGGTGGGTTCGAAGCACGCAACACCACAGCAACACTAATGCCACAATAATAACAACAAAAACTAATTCCGAAATTGATTCATTATAGCCAGTTTACTAAGTGAGAGGCTTCCCTGTGGGAATACGATTGTTCAGTTGATAGAGCAGAGGTTGAAGAAAATGCATCTGTTTTAACAAGCACTTCAGCGCTGATTGAAGGACAATTTTCAATATGGGAGATTGCGACAGCTTTAAAACGCCAGCGTTTTTGTGAACTTCATACGGAGGGGAAAGATTTTTTTCCCTCTTCATAATGAAGCCAAAATACAATTAGAACTAATAAATCGAATGCGCAAATCCCAGATGACTCGTATTTGGAGTCGCCCGTCTCAGTGGGAAAGGAGCATGTCAAATCTCCCCCCACCAGTCTAAAAGCTTTCTTTTCTTGAAGTTCCACAGAGTGCCATTTTTTTTGAGTGGACCCCTAAGTGCAACTACTGTAAGTGTAATCATTCTCTCAAGGCTTTATGAATACGAATCCCTGATATCCCGCTAGTTACTGACAGAAATTTCCCCTGTCCAGCAAGATGACCGCGTTCTTGTAGGTGCTCCAGGCGTGCTTGTGCGCGGGGCCCCTGAACGCAGGAATGAATGCTTTTAGCCACGGACTGGATTGAAAAGTGTGATCCTAGGGTTCGGCGTGGGCGGGAGTGGGAGGGTGTCGACTGTGCTTCGTAGGGCTTCTCTCTCATTTAATTCATCTGTAATGGTGCTGCTGCGGTATGGAACAAAAAAATCTTACCGGGGTTATAATTTCCCCGCGCAATCAGTTCAGTTTTGCGCTGCATGGGGAAAAAAAAGAGGGGAGAGAGAGAGAGAGAAAAAAGGTGAAACGTACGGAACACTTGATTGAGGAGAAAATTAAGTGAAACGTTGTGAATTGTGATTGCATTATTCAACGTTTTCCATCGCATTCTTCCTTCTTTTGTGTTTCTATTATGTGTCGCGGTGACCTGTCCCCATCACAAATGATCCACACTGCTCCGGGTATGAGAGAATTAATTAGATAAAGAGAGAGAAGAACTAAAACATTTACCACAACAAAATTGGTGCCGACAGAGATGTTATGCCACGCTCTTTCAGTCCGACCTCGTCACAGGCTTTAATAGCTGTCATTGTTGTGGATGTTAGACAAGAGACAGTGCGTCTTTCATTGCGGTCTTTATCGCTCTGGTTTAAAAGGTGTTACTGAACCCGAACCATCCATCATGGGTGCGCTTTGTAAAACATGGGATATCTGTGTGTCGTCAATTGAAAATCTGTGCTACTCTCCAACCTTGTGACTTCTTATTAGAAGGAACATTTAAAGTAGCTTGACATTTCAGCTTGCTTCATGGGTTTTTATAGCGGCATCGGTCAGCTCTGCCTTATGTGAAGTTGCAAAGCTCATTGCATAGGTCAGTTGTCTACCTCCCTAGGTGTTATTCTCCTCTAACTTGTCACAAAGTCTTTTATGATATGCAATTACAATCCCTTCTGGTCTAATTTGGAGTTGGCTAGAGTTATTTGAAGTATTTTGCAGTTTAAAACTTCAAATGACTGTGAATGGCTCTCACTTCTGAATGACTTTTTATAAGAACTACTGATTTCAAGTTTGCTTTCTGTTTAGGATTTATTTTCATTGAAATGTACTGATAGTCTTGGTAAAAAAAAAATGGTAGTTAGAAATTCAGTTCAACTAAATTTTAACATGCACTTTGAAACAATATAAATGTTGACTCAGCTAAATGGTATGTGCACACAAAATAAATATTTATACAAAAATAATTTATTATTATTAATTGTTATAATTAATGAATTGTATGTAATATTTTGTATAAATTTTATATACATTTGATCTTATTTTTTAAAAGGTAATTAAATCGCAATTAATTGCACTAATTAAAATAGCTGTTTTATCTATCTATCTATCTATCTATCTATCTATCTATCTATCTATCTATCTATATATATATATATATATATATATATATATATATCTATATATATATATATATACGTTTTGTTTTATTACAAAGTAGTGCTGGGCAACGATTAATTAATTTTTTTTAAATGTGTGTGTACTGTGTATATTCATTATGTGTGTATATGTAAAGATACACACATACAATATTTGCATGTATGTATTTATATTCACATAATTTATATTTTATATAAATCTATAATATTTTTAATATATAAACATAACATTTTTCTTAAATATATACATGCATGTGTGTGTATTTACATATACATAATAAATACACAGTACACACACACACATATTATGTACACAAAAACTTTTATTTTGGATGCTATTAATCGCGATTTAATCATTGCCCAGCACTATTACAAAGTCATGCATCAAGACCTTTTAAAATTACTTTTATTTTCTAGATTAATCATATAAATTAAAATAGTGGTTTGGTAAACAAGTGAACAAAATACTGGCGTGCATTCAGGCAAGACTCAACTATAAAAAAAACTATACTTTTTTTTTAATATACTAAAATTCAGAAGTTTTTTTCCATAAATGTGAGGTCTGGGCAAGTTGTCATGTGTTTTCATTTTAATGGATTTTATTAATTGCAACGTTAGCCAAAACAGTGATTTCATATTTTATGTTTGCATTTTTGCTTCCATAATTTGTGGCAATGTATCTCACTATTGGTGAACTTCTGTAAATTTTTCTTGGCCAATAACTGTGTTTTTGATTTGTGCCCATTCAAAAACATCTTTCTTATTTATATACACATGTAATTTTATACATAATGTGTCTTTGTTCAATTTTACTTTAATTTTATGATTGTCTTTGTGCCTTGAATTTGCATGTGCCCGTAGCCCTTGAAACGACACAGGTGGCAAGTGTTTGATGGCCCTGTAACACTTTTCCACTTTTTTTTATAAGTATAGACTCTTCAAACTTGTAATCAGGCACTTATTTTGTGTTAATTAAGTCTGCACAAATGGCAGCAACCTAGCATGCAGAGAGGCCACGAGTCACCTGAAAAACTTCTTCTGGGTTTATTCGGCCGCCTAATTAGGTGTCCAGCTGCTTGCCGGTCGGCCAGTTTGGAGATCACGTCCAATCAGACGGCCAAGTAAATCCAGGACCACTGAGCTGGGCTAACGTGTGATATCCTGCCTCGGTCGGTGACATGGCTGACTGGGGTTAACCTGTGAAGAGGCAGCAGGTGCTGTGGGATTAAGTGTCCGCCCTGCCTCTGGTTACACAAGCTAATTGAACACATTCTGACGCCCTCTGGACACCTGGGGAAAGCCTCTGGACATGAGAGTGGGAGGGATCTGGTTTGGACCGTGTGTGGTTTGAGGAAAAATATACTGACCCCTATTGTCTAAAAAGAGAGATAAATACAATGCGGTTTGCTTATTAAGCAAACAAAAATATAAAAACATGCATATTACACTGAGAAAAAATTATGTGGAAACAATTGTCACTCAGAAATTGCAAGTGAATTCACAATTAATTACAAAGTATTTGAAAGTAACACACTGAATTCTACATGGAATTTTCAATGAGGAAATACTGAAATAATATTTTATGTAAAATGTGCTGCAATGGTCTTTATTTACAACCTCAAAAAAAAAAAAAGATCTGCTTTTACAGTGTATTCACTGGGCTGAACCTTTTATAACATTAATGACAGATTTTAGGTTTTGAGCCTTTAAAAGGATAGTTCTCCCAAAAATGAAAATTCTGTCATTAATTACTCACCCTCATGCCGTCCCAAATCTGTAAGACCTTCGGAACACAAATTAAGATATTTTCAGTGAATTTTAAATTGTGTTGAAAAACCCCTTACGGGTTTGGAACGACATAAGAGTGAGAAATAAATGAAAGAATTTTCATTTATGAGTGAACTATACTGTTAACATCTCGAGGAAGTGCAGCACCAACATGGCAATGTATCTCTAAGACTGTTGTTTGAGTCATATTATTATATTTGTGTAAAGTTTTGCTAACACTTTATTTTACAGTGTCCTTGTTCTTACTATTATAATAATATACTACTATTTTAATTATAATAAATAATGCATAATTACATGCACCCTAAACCAAACCCTCATCCTAACCCTATAGTAAGTACATGTAGTCAAATGATATTACTCAGTACTTACAGTGGGTACAGAAAGTATTCAGACCCCCTTAAATTTTTCACTCTTTGTTATATTGCAGCCATTTGCTAAAATCATTTAAGTTCATTTTTTTTTTCCTCATTAATGTACACACAGCACCCCATATTGACAGAAAAACACAGAATTGTTGACATTTTTGCAGATTTATTAAAAAAGAAAAACTGAAATATCACATGGTCCTAAGTATTCAGACCCTCTGCTCAGTATTTAGTAGAAGCCCCCTTTTGATCTAATACAGCCATGAGTCTTTTTGGGAAAGATGCAACAAGTTTTTCACACCTGGATTTGGGGATCCTCTGCCATTCCTCCTTGCAGATCCTCTCCAGTTCTGGCAGGTTGGATGGTAAACGCTGGTGGACAGCCATTTTTAGGTCTCTTCAGAGATGCTCAATTGGGTTTAAGTCAGGGCTCTGGTTGGGCCATTCAAGAACAGTCACGGAGTTGTTATGAAGCCACTCCTTCGTTATTTTAGCTGTGTGCTTAGGGTCATTGTCTTGTTGGAAGGTAAACCTTCAGCCCAGTCTGAGGTCCTGAGCACTCTGGAGAAGGTTTTCGTCCAGGATATCCCTGTACTTGGCCGCATTCATCTTTCCCTCGATTGCAACCAGTCGTCCTGTCCCTGCAGCTGAAAACACCCCACAGCATGATGCTGCCAACACCATGCTTCACTGTTGGGACTGTATTGGACAGGTGATGAGCAGTGCCTGGTTTTCTCCACACATACCGCTTAGAATTAAGGCCAAAAAGTTCTATCTTGGTCTCATCAGACCAGAGAATCTTATTCAGGTGTTTTTTAGCAAACTCCATGCGGGCTTTCATGTGTCTTGCACTGAGGAGAGGCTTCCGTCGGGCCACTCTGCCATAAAGCCCCGAATGGTGGAGGGCTGCAGTGATGGTTGACTTTTTACAACTTTCTCCCATCTCCTGACTGCATCTCTGGAGCTCAGCCACAGTGATCTTTGGGTTCTTCTTTACCTCTCTCACCAAGGCTCTTCTCCCCCGATAGCTCAGTTTGGCCGGACGGCCAGCTCTAGGAAGGGCTCTGGTCGTCCCAAACGTCTTCCATTTAAGGATTATGGAGGCCACTGTGCTCTTAGGAACCTTAAGTGCAGCAGAATTTTTTTGTAACCTTGGCCAGATCTGTGCCTTGCCACAATTCTGTCTCTGAGCTCTTCAGGCAGTTCCTTTGACCTCATGATTCTCATTTGCTCTGACATGCACTGTGAGCTGTAAGGTCTTATATAGACAGGTGTGTGGCTTTCCTAATCAAGTCCAATCAGTATAATCAAACACAGCTGGACTCAAATGAAGGTGTAGAACCATCTCAAGGATGATCAGAAGAAATGGACAGCACCTGAGTTAAATATATGAGTGTCACAGCAAAGGGTCTGAATACTTAGGACCATGTGATATTTCAGATTTTCTTTTTTAATAAATCTGCAAAAATGTCAACAATTCAGTTTTTCTGTCAATATGGGGTGCTGTGTGTACATTGAGGAAAAAAATGAACTTAAATGATTTTAGCAAATGGCTGCAATATAACAAAGAGTGAAAAATTTAAGGGGGTCTGAATACTTTCCGTACCCGCTGTATATGTATAATTACATTGTAACGATGAAACCTTAAAATAAAGTGTAACCAAAGTTTTTTTTTTGTCCAAATTTCATGGCCTATTTGATAAAATTACTCTATAGGACATTAAAAACAAAAAAAAAGTTGATTACTTCAATGAGATGGTTCTTTTTAATCAGTTAAAAGACTCAAGTTACTAGTTTGAAAAAGTCAGACAGCAAAACCTTCATGGAACAAAGCTACAAGTTTTTGAAATGTTTTCTGTCTTGAAAGTTTTGCGTTATTTATATTGTGTAGTTGTGTACGTTCTCAGTGCAAACTGAACAAAATTAGGCTAAAAAAAGTACCCCAAACAGTGTCAAAATCATCTTTATATTATCTTGTGGTTAGGGGCAGCACATGAAAACAATTAAAATTCATGAAAACATAAATTGATTCTCAAGTGAATGATCCTTAACAGCTAGTTCTTTCTAGTGTATCAAAATCATACAGTGCAACCAGTGTTACACAATTCAAAAACAACTGGTTCTTTTAATAAATAATTTTTAAAACTCACTCAAAAAACTCCTATTAAATTGAGTGTTTCCTGCATTGCCTTTCAGCATTGGCGAATACTGTGCAATGAGTTGTGATTGTAAGTCAGCAGTTCAAATGAGAGTGATCAAAATATTGTGTACCGTGAATTAACATTGAAACATATTTTTGTTATTAAGATGTCCTTGCAGGCTGCACTCAAAAACATACAGCACAAGCAGTATAGTGCAATTCACAAATGAATGAATTTTAGGAGCTGGTCGCTTTTAGCAAATCAAACAGGTGCAGAGCAACCAGCGTAATCCAATTCATAAACGAATGGCTATTAAGAGCCGGTTCCTTTATTGAATTGTTCAGCAGGCTCGCAAGTTCATGAGTTTCAAATCAGTCTGACAAATACTTCACTGAATGAACCCACTTAATGACCTATAACACTTTCTAACTGGCTTACTGCTACTGAAATTTATAGATACACATTATCATATGTGACCCTGGACCACAAAACCAGTCTTAAGTCGCTGGGGTATATTTGTAGCAATACCCAAAAATACATTGTATGGGTCAAAATGATACATTTTTCTTTCATGCCAAAAATCATTAGGATATTAAGTAAAGATCATGTTCCATGTAGATATTTTGTAAATTTCTTAACGTAAATATATCAAAACTTAATTTTTGATTAGTAATATGCATTGCTAAGAACTTAATTTGGCCATTTTCTCAATATTTAGATTTTTTGGCACCCTCAGATTCCAGATTTTCAAATAGTTGTATCTCAGCCAAATATTGTCCGATCTTAACAAACCATATGTCGATGGAAAGCTTATTTATAAATCTCAGTTTCGAAAAACTGGTTTTGTGGTCCAGGGTCATATATAAGCTTATTTCTACCACTAAATAATAATAAAAAAAAGGTATGTCCTTTTTTTGTGTTCTATTGTGTCCTCTATTCTGTGGTAGACACAAGCATGACTTTTTTTTCAAGTTTCAGAATCTATATGTCACGATTCAGACTTTTCTTCTCTGAATTGTGAGTTTATATCTAACATCTATTTTATATCTGAAAATTTAGAGTTTTCTTCCCAGTATCGCAATAGTTTTTTTTTTTTTTTTTTGAAAACTATAGATGTATGACTTAAATAAAAACAGTTATATCAGATTATAATTGATATATCGGTGAGTAGATGCTTGCATGTTTAGTAATGGCTGTCTGTATCTGTAAATAATGTTGCTTATCTATTAGCTTCAAACTGGGTAAAAGGTTTCAAATAAGGTCAATGTTTGAATTAACGGTGAGTGGGCAGTACAAATAGCAACAGAAATTCACATGTCAGTCAGTTGTTTTGGTAAAACATTAACCTGAGGTTAATTACGAGGGGAGGTCATGGACCATATGTTAGTGTTTGCAGCATATATGTCGTGTTATCAATCTTTATGAGAATATAAGCCCAAAACGCATACATTTCCTACCACATGCGAAGACAAGCCCGCTCTGCTGGCCTGACCCTGGTTACTATGGTTACGATGTGTACTTTGTTGTAGCCACTGTCTGCCTGGTAACCCAGTTCTTGCTAATTGCTGTTGTCTTGGCAACAAGGTGCCCAATGTAATCTGGAAAAAATGGGTAACAATCTGCAACAAATGTATGTATTCATTAGAAGAATTCAGCCTCTCCCTTCTGGTGTTCCTTCGGCAGACTAGACCACATTTTAATCTTTGTGTTTTCAGGTTAGAATAAAGTGAGTCGACACGCCTGACCTTACAAGATCACACTTATTTCGGCGCAACCTTGACTATGGGCTGCCGGCCACCTGTTAGACAGCAGTGTAATATGAAACGGAAAGGGCCTGCTCTGGTGTAGCATCGTGTGTTATCGCGTAATTCAATAGAGAGGACCTACACTGATTTTCACCCGAGTGAGATGTGCACATCATCATTCAGAGGAGACAATGAGTCTAACGAGCGTGTTTAGTTCAATAATTCACCTAATTTAATTCTGCAGTTACTCTTTGTGTAATGGACGAAATTAAACATGTAGCCCACTGTACCTTATACAACTGTGCTATTGTTGTATAAAACCACTATATGATGTACTTAAAGTAAATCTGAGTATCAATACGTATTTCTTTATTCTTGACATATATGCTGACATATGTTCATACTCTTGATACTTTTGTGGTACTTTTCTTGGTCCCACTTTATATTAGTGGCCTTAACTACTATGTAGTTACATCAAAAAATAAGGCCTCCTGTAGCGAATTGATGCGTTTTTGTAAGAAAAACATCCAAATTTAAAACGTTATAAACGGTAATCTCGTACGCGCAAGTGTTCTGGATTGATGACGTAGGACGTTTGCTAAGCTCTGGTGAGAAGCGATGAATGCAGAAGTGCAGAGGAGAGAGCAAACCAAAACGCTGGTCGTGAATTAGAAGTACAAAACAAGGATTTGTAAAGAGAAATATTGGAGGATTTCGATATAAGCCAAGAGGAGACTGGTTTTCCTTTGCTCCTGCAAATAAAACGTTGGTTCTCGCGACTCTAGCATATTCTCACTGGAGCTAACACTACGCCGACATCCTACGTCATCCACCCCGGCTTTCAACAGTTAGCACAAGCTAGAAATGACTGTTTATAATGTTTTAAATATGGATATTTTTATATATTTTTAAATATATAAACAAAAATGTATCAATTCGCTACAGGAGGCCTTTATTCACCCCCAGAGCCATTTGTAGCACTTTTTATTATGGATGGATGCGCTTTATTGGACTTATTTGTGACTATTGAAAAATAACACCCACCCATTGCCATTATAAAGCTTGGAAGAGCCAGGACGTTTTTAAATATAACTCTGATTATATTTGTCTGAAAGAAGAAAGTCATATACACCTAGGATGGCTTGAGGGTTAGTAAATCATGGGCTAATTTTCATTTTTGGGTGAACTATCCCTTTAAGGGTGGGGATGAGTGAACAACGTAAATATAAATGTAATAACAGATGTAAATACATGCTGGTATTTATTTTTTTTTTAAATTATACGTACAATGTAAAAACATCTATGTACACAATAAGCACATTGTACAAAATGATTAATTTAAATGTAAAGACATAAGGCCACAAAAAAATATTTTTTGTAATATTGTAGTTTAATAGCCCTTGTCTCATTTTATTTTCAAGATTCCTTATGATTTCTGAGTGAGTGCATGTTTTCATTGTGAACTCAAAGTTAGATTAAAAATGTGCTGTGAAATAATGGCAAACATATCTTTTTATTGAGTTATCCTTATATGCTGCACAGATACATGCAGAAACTTATTAGAAATTTAACTACAAATTTATTCATGAATGAATGACCAACTTTAAATTTGTAAAATTATTTTTCAGAAATCGACCTTTTTTTTGTTTGACAGAACAAACTCATTCAGGTTTGAAACAGCATGAAGGTGAGTAAATGCCCTTTTGTTGATATTTTGTGCTGCTTTTTTAATTATTTGAGTGAACTAAACAGGAAGAAAATGTAACACCATTGTGTTTAAGGGTGCACTGCAGTATTCTCTCTGTTATACCTCTCTGTTTCTCTTTGTCCCATCACAACAAACCAATTAAATCATTAGGCTTACCGTAGTGATGCAGTAAGGCAAAAACAAGGATTTGTGTATCAGTGTAACGTATCAGTTAATTCATTTCTGACCAAAAGTAACCCTCCATTGTGAACCTTTAACACTGTACTGTACTTTTTCATTCACTCGCAATATTTGAAAATTAGCCCAAATTTCTTCATTTAATAGGACTGTTCAGTATAAATATCTTTCTATAAACATTTACCACTGCACGTTTAGTTAGCTTGAAATCATTTCTGAGAAACAGCAGCTTAGGGAGTAAAAAAAAGAAGCTAAATCCTTTTCCTGAGATCATTTAGAGGACTCTGAGTTTAAAAACGGGCCATGTGCGTTAGGAGGTTGTGTCACTGTTCTCTCTTGAGTGTGAATTCATGTATGTGTCACATACAAGTAATTTATACAGAGTCATATTGAGATGCATACATCAAAACTAGCATTTCTCACCCATATTCTGGTCCAAACCAGAAACATTTGCGTTCAACATCAACTCTGAATGCAGACAGTTTAAAACATTAATACGTCAATGATATATGCTTTCCTTAAGCTTTGATTGTTATAGCTAAAACTGTGTCCATCTTGTTTATATAAAAGAAAACAAATCCATACAAATGCTTTGTTCTTGCAGATATTTTATGTATGCCATTACTATCCATCTTTCCAATTAACGAACATACGCTTTAGCTTAATAAGACCTTCGCTAGCCTCTTAACAAAACACGCTTTGGTCCCTGTATATATATATTTAGATATGTTTCTTAATAGGTTCTCCTCCTCTCCATTTCCATTTGCAGCCTTCTTCAAAACCCAAAACCTTTTCACTGAGTCGTATTGTGCCTGATTAGCTTCTTCTGAAGTAGCTCACATCCTTGCTACGCCCTTAATGCTGTCGGCAGCCATCGAAGACCTTGCTGCACGGTGGAAATGATCATTCCCCCATTACCGAGGCTCCACTATTTTTAACTGCTGAATGAAACCTCCTAACCTTTCCCTGTTCACACCATAGCACATGTCTGAAAGGTAACTGCCCCAATAACGCACCGCGACATGCGTCAGGTACGCTAACCGAGACCTGCGCTCCAAGAAATCAAGGTAATTTGATAGTTCTCTGTTAGAGTATGCAGAGTGAAGAGCACTTATAAAAGTGTTACCTTTATTGTTCCTGCTTTGAAAACGCACATAAGGTCATAGTTGGAGCTAATGAGCCCATATGAATTGGATGATATTATTTTTTTGAAATGCTGGAAACATGGTTAAGTGGGATAATAGCACAGACGGCTTCTGCTGTGTGCTTCCATTTTTATAGATGAACAACTAACTAAACAAATAAACAACAGTGGAGTCAAGCTAAGTCAACATGCCTGAAAAAAAAGTTTTGGATGTGCAAAACATTGGTTCAATTCTTGTTTTGTTTTTCAGATACGTAAAGCTTCAATTGAACGGGCATATATACACATTAGGTAAGGTATTATAACAATATTTGGGTTCTGATGTTTAGTATGATTACATTTTTACCTATTAGTCTGTATGGGCTTCATTGCTGTTATATTTATGTCACTCTGAGTTTGGTCGGATAGAAATAATAAAGAATGTGAACAGAGCAGAATGACAGAACTTTACCATCATATACACTGTCTCAATATATATATATATATATATAATTTTTTTTGCTTTGAGAATATTGTTAGTTTTGAAGCATACAGCAGTACTTCTGCAGTACAAGGCTGTCTGTGTTTCTCCTGTGAGTTTTATTTAACCATCTCAAACAGTATCTTAAACCAAGAGGGCTGTTTGGACAGATGAAATCCATCCCTGCAACACATTTTGGCTTTTTTATCCCCAAATGCTGGCACAATATTTGTACCTCATGTCTTGAACACTCTGTCAACATTTAATATCATCCATGGTAGACTTTCCCTTCATATGACCAATATTGATTGAGAGTTGCAGTTTATTTTCTATGAGCACCTCGAGGGTTGATTGTTAAGAAATCCTGCAAGGAGATGGCAAACCCTGCAAAGACACTCAATAAAATGAAACTTGTGTTGAGGTGAAAAAAAGCGGAACAAGCCTAAATATTGACAAAACATATTTGACTAGGGCTTGCTGTTCCTCGGATTTTGTCAAGCTGTACGGGAGCTTCAAGCCAGCTGTGAATTGCGAATGAAGGTCTGCATGCTAGTGCATGTCCAGAGAGCCCCATGGCTGTTGTAGTGAGAGCAGGACTGACTTAATTTCCTTCTCCGGTACAACACTGTCAACAATACAAAGAAAGGTGCATGCAAAAGTGAAGGAAGAAAGACAAAAGTACGAGGGAAGGAAGGGAGGCAAGAAGGACAGAAAGACAGTTGCATGGGGGAAGAAAGAAAAACAAGGGAAAATTGGAAGGAAAGAGAAAGGAAAGAAGGCAAGAAGGAGGAAAAATGACAGCAGAAAGACAAAGTTGCATGGAAGAAGGAAGAAAAAGATGGGAAACAAAGCAGGAAAGAGGAAGGAAAGAAAACGGAAGGTTTGAAGGAGGAAACAAAGTAGGAAGGTAAAAAAAGAAGTAATGAAGGAGGGAAAACAAAAGGAAAGCAAAAAGCAGGATGGAGGAAGGAAAGAAAAGGAATGAAGGCAAAAAGAAATGAAAGACAGTAAAGGTGCATGCAAGAAAAAAGTAGGAAAAACAAAGGAAGAGGGAGGAAAGGAAGACAAAGTAGGAAGATGGAATGAAGAAAAACAAAAGGGAAGCAAAAAAGCAGGAAGGAGAGGAAAGAAAAGGAAGGAAAGCAAGGAGTAAACAGACAGTAGAAAGAAAAAAATGTAAAGCAGAAGAAAGAAAAAGGCGGGAAGGGAAATGAAGGAAGGAAGGGCAGATAAAGTAAGAAGGAGATAGGAAAGAATAATGAAGGAAGGAAAGGAGGAGGAAAGAAAAATGAGGAAGACAAAAACAAAGTTTGAAGGAAGGAGGGAAGGTAACTGGTAGAAAGAGTGGAAAACCATGTTTAAAGAAAGGAAGGTAAACAAGGACGACTGTTAAAAGGGGAACGAAAGAAAAAGAAAAAAGGAAGGAAGGAGGAGAAAAGGTAGAATGCTGCAAGGGGGAAAAGAGGGGAAATGAATATAATAGGAGAAAAAATAAGATGGAAGCAAGGGCTGTTGGTCCAGCTGGAAAAAAGAAACCAGCCTGTTTTCTGGTTTTAGCTGGTTAAAGATGGTTTAGCCTGTCTTCCATCCCAACCAAGCTAGTTTTGATCTATTTTTCTAGCTAAACGCACCCCATCTTGAACCATAGAAACAGCATGTCTTGGCTAGGCAGGGAAGACCAGTCAAGTAGTATTTTTTGGATAAGAACCATAAAGGTTACTGAATTTTGATAATAAATCCGCATTCACTTTGTCTGTAAACCCTTAAAAACCCATTCAATGGACATGGAGAAAACCACAGAGAACGATCGCACAACACGCGCCCGAGACAAACCTCCAAACACCCTCGCTGCATGTAGCTATCGGAACATAATCTAAAATTACGCAGCGAAGCTAACTCATTAGCATACTCATGCACTGGAGGGAAATGCACTGATTATGTTTTACTTTACACTGATGACCGAGATGTATTCATCTGCTAGGACTGCGGCTTTGTGTGTCTGCGTGTTCGGCCAGGGGAAAAGGGTGGGGGGACGGATACGTAATAATCATCCTCCCTAGATTAAATGGAGGCCATTAGACGGATATTAGGGGAACAATTGGGAGTATTGGGCCAGGCTGTCCGCTAGCGCTCTTCACTACGATCAACGAGTGAGTCACGGCTCTGGCTAATGGTTTATCAGCCGTGTAGATATAGGACCGTAGCGCGGCTGCGGAGGGGAGCGCACCGGGAGGCCTGGCCGCGGATATTTTATCGGCCTACATGTCTCCGGCTTCTGTTCCCTTCTCTCCCAGCATTACCGGGAAAAAATCATTACCGCTGTAATTATTTTCAAGAAGATGTACTCAGAGAACTCGCAAATATCAGCGAATTGCCTTCTTTGATAAATACCTACTATAACATTCAGGGGGGTTATTTTGCTGCACATCCGCTCTTTTTTTGTGGGTTTGTCATGTTATTTTCCAGGGTATGTCCATTTAGAAGTAGGATGTTTTACTGCGTTTGCGTCCATGCGTTAATTGGTCGTAATTAAGGACATGCAAGCCCCACAGAAAGGTTGAGAGCGGTACGCATTGTGAGGTAGAGGCATGTTCGAAGGGGAACGTGTGGGCTGGTTCTGTCAGAGAGGCACAAGGCAAACAAAGCTGCTCGGTCATGTCTGAGAGCACCATGAATAATCTCTGATTGAGCCCAATTATCACAGCAGACATATCTGACAGAAACAGAGGCGGAGGCAAAATGAGTAAGACCTATTAATAATTGCAAAAAACGCGCGCGCGAAAAAAAACTACAAAAAAAAAAAAAAACATCGGGTTAGCGCGAAAAGAGAACAGGCAAAACAATATGGTGCCTAAAGATCCAGAGGCGAAATCAGACCACCGTGTGTCAACACACAAAATAAAAGGAGGCACCTGTTTATAATAGTCACCTCCCTGGAAGCTTATTTCTCCTGATGGGACCCCTACTGATGAGAGGAGACCCGACTAATCTTTATGTGACCTGTCCCTAGCCGCGGGGGACGGGCAGAACACAACGCGTGCCCGGCGGTACAATAGGCACATAGAGATTCGTATTGACAGCTTGCGGTCGGGGGTATCGGTTTGCACCCCGGGATGGCATAATCACATTATGGATGAAAGTGAAGCGTTGTCTGTATTAATAGGCATTGAGTCAGGTGGGTTTTGCCCCGGTGAGCCCCTGCGCCGGAAAGAAGGGTGGAGAACATTCAGTCTGTATGACTAGTGCAGTGCTGCCACCATGTGGCGCGTGCGCATGTGTGAACGTGCATATCTTCAAATTAAAGGCACGCTGGGTTATGTCTAAAAAGACTGAGGAAATAAAATAACACGTGTTTTCTTTTTCAGAACATCTCAGAAGGCTTTGAGAAGGTTCGGTCTCTTTATGCTAGTCGGTCAGTTTATTTATGTCAGTCAAAAGCACGCACGTATCATGCTTTTCTCCATTAAGACCAGAGGAGGGCAGTATACTGATCACAGTAGGTTCTCCTTAATGGAGGATTAAAAAAACACTTTATATTGGTACGTTGTTACGCATACAATCCCTCGTTTCCTGTCTGTAGGCTAGGTCTTACATTTATTTTATTGTATTTTCTACAATGTTTTTGCTAGGCTCAAATTAACTCCAAAAAGAACGTGATTAAAACTGCATGATTGGTTAGCTGTAAAACAGAGATACAGTTTTGTCTGCCTGTTTGGTTTTTTTGATTAGGTCAGAGGATGTTATTATAGATTAGAGAATTAATTTTAAAATTACTAGTGTTATTTTCATGTGAACGTCATCATTGTAGTCTCTGGGACCCAAATATTAAAACAGTAAATCAATCCCTACAGACATAAGGGCTTAAATAATTATAATATATTATATTATAATTTAATTTTCTCAAATATTTGTCTCATGTGCAGCTGTATTTACAGTAAAAACACAGCAGAGGCTGATTGTCTTGACCAAATAGGCTACAAGAAGACAAATGCTTATGGGAAATGGCTAAAAAAGCAATCTCTCTCTGTCATATCCAATTAATGTTTATATAATTTGCCCACATGAGCCAGACTAATGATTCAAGTTATTGATTTCTCGCTCTATTTTAGGGAAGCCTTCTCTGGAGGATGAGATCTGGGAGTTTATCCTCAAACACAGAATAACAGCATGCTGTGTCAGGTATTTGCGTGTACATGCATTTTGAATGTATATCATATTTATAAAAGGGAACCTCACCTTCCTATATAGTGTTTTAAAATCCTATATAGTGCTTTGTGCATTTTTTAAAAAGAAAAAAAAAAAAACACTGTAAAAAAAAAAAAAAAAAAAGTTGTTTCAACTTAAAATAATTTGTTACCCCGCTGACTTAAAATTTTTAGTTTATTCAACTAAAATATTCCAGTTGTCCCTAAACTAACAATTTTAAGTCAGTGGGGTAACAAATTATTTTAAGTAGAAACAACTTTTTGCATGATGGCAGATCTACTTAAAATAATAATTAGACACTAAAGTTGTCATGAAAAAAAAACAGCATTTATTGTTTTTTCAAAGCAGCAAATAATATTCGCTTTTCATTATTCTGTGCGCAGCATATTAAAATAAAGTGTGAGCCAATATTTATTGTTTGCAAACACATGCTTAAGACAGTTTATTCAGCATTAAATGCTTTGCTGACATGAGGTCTATTGGAAATGCGCAAGAAGGGAGCTACAATTACACACAAATAAATATTCCTGACAGTGCTAACACAAAGGCTCTCAATGTGCATTAACCATAATCCCCATGGTTCCTGCTGTTTGACCATTTAATAAAACTCAATTAAATGTAGTCGGTCGTAGAGCTTTTGTGCGGCGATCCGTTACACAGGCACGGAAACCGCAGGCTCAAGAGGTGTGTTTGTTGTGTGTAGTGTCGGTCTAGGATGTGTTAAGCCAAAACAAAAGGAATTAAATTCTCATTCATGGATGTTACATAAGCACTCCATTGAATTTGTATCTGGAGGCCTGTTTTGATGCACAACAACAAACAATGACAGCGCCCCCATGTGGTTCAACAGCATCCCTGCCCATTTGTGGTTACACTGCCACTGTCTTAGTAAATGTAACGTATTAGTGGAACAGTTGTGTTGTACTTTGAAAGCTGACATCAGACTGTTTAGCATTTTTGAAGCTTGATCAAAGCAAAACTGAAGCATTTACACACATCACATATCTTCATCTATTCCAGCAACTGTGCTGTGATTTTATGCAATGTTTTAGCATTTATGCAATCAGATTAATTATTCATAAGCTTGAATTTGACTGCTAGTGTTTTTCTGTATCTCACCACTAGGTGGCAATAGTTAGCTTTCTAACTGCTTGAGCTGTATTTGAATATTTCACCATGACCACAGTAGAATAGAGAGTGACTCAGACTTGCAATGATTTTACAAGGCTGAGAAGAAAAAGAGAAACATATATTTCTTATCTACGTAAGTCAGATTTAATGTACACTATTCATAAAGTCTAAAATAATTGTACATTGATACTTAGTGTGGACACCAAATGTAAATGAACGTGAATGAAAATAAGTCTGTCCATTCAATAATTTGTACAACCTTAGGGGCAAATTCACAGTTAAACCATTTAAAAGCAATAGGTCTATGCAAAATCATACGCAAAAATACAGTTCAACCAGGTGCTAAATGCTGTAATAGTACTTTGATGTATTTAAGACATTAACATTCTTTTCAGTGCAAACACACCTCCTTTTTATGTAAATTAGGGCCATTATAGATGCCGTTTTTGCTATTTTTTTTTCTTATTTTTCGTGTATTTTTTCTTTCTTTATTACCTGATTGCACAATTCTTTTAGTTAAAGGAATAGTTTACCAAAATGGAAATTTCCTGATTATTTTCACCCCCAGACCATCCAAGATGTATATGACTTTCTTCAGCTGAAGAGAAATTAAGATTTTTGAGGGAAAAATTCCAGGATTTTTCTCCATATAATAGAAGTAAACAGGGCTCTTTTTGATGGTTCAAAATCCATATTTAGGCAGCTTCAAAGTAATCCACACAACCCCAGCCAACAAATAAGAATCTTCTCTAACAGTTTTAAGTAAAAATATATAATTTCTTTTTATTTATTTATTTTTTTTAGTTTGTTCTCAAAATGACTCATCGTTTCACTAGAGAAGACCCTTATTTGTTGGCTGGGGTTGTTTGGATTACTTTTAAGATGCCTAAATATGGATTATGAGCCATCAAAAATGGTCCATGCATGTATACATCATATACATCTTAAATGACCTGGTGGTGAGTACAGTCATGGCCAAAAATATTGGCACCCTTGGTAAATATGATCAAAGAAGGCTGTAAAAATTTATCTGCATTGTTAATCCTTTTGATCTTTTATTCAAATAATTCACAAAAATCTAACCTTTCGTTGGATAATAAGAATTTAAAATGGGGGGGAAATATCATTATGAAATAAATGTTTTTCTCTAATACACATTGGTCACAATTAATGGCACCCTTTTATTCAATACTTTTTGAAACTTCCATTTGCCAGTTTAACAGCTCTAAATTTTCTCCTATAATGCCTGATGAGGTTAGAGAACACCTGACAAGAGATCAGAGACCATTCCTTCATCCAGAATCACTCCAGACCCTTTAGATTCCCAGCTCCATGTTGGTGCTTCTTCTCTTCAGTTCACCACTCATTTTCTATAGGGTTCAGGTCAGAGGACTGGAATGGCCAGCAGAAGCTTGGTTTTGTGCTCAGTGACCCATTTGTGTGTTGATTTTGAGGTTTGTGTTTGGATTATTGTACGGTTGGAAGATCCAAACATGGCCCATTATAAGATTTCTAACAGAGTTTTTTTTTTATCTGTTGGTATTTGATAGAATCCATGAAGTCATGTGTCTAAACAAGATGTCCAGGACCTCCAGCAGAAATATAGGTCCACAACAGCAAAAATACAGCAGTATATTTCATTGTACACATGGGGTACTTTTTATCCCTGTGTTCACCAAACCCATCTTGAGTGTTTGCTGCTACAAAGCTCATTTTTTAGTTTCATCTGACCATAGAAGCCTGTCCCATTTGAAGTTCCAGTCGTGTCTGATAACTGAATATGCTGGAGTTTGTTTTTGGATGAGCTAGGAGAATTTTTCTTGAAACCCTCCCAAACAACTTGTGCTGTTTGACCAATTTTTTAAAAAGGTTTTCTGACCCCGAGATTCACTATTTTCTGCAATTCTCCAACTATGGTCCTTGGAGAGTCTTTAGCCACTCAAACTCTCCTTCTCATCGTGCGTTAGGACGATATAGACACATGGCCTCTTCCAGGCAGTTTCATAACATTTTATTTTGATTGGAAATTCTTAATTATTGCACTGATGGTGGAAATGGGAATTTTCACTGCTCTAGCTCTTTTCTTAAAGCCACTTCACTAATTTGTGAAGCTCAATTATCTTTTGCTGCACATCAGAAATATATTCTTTGGTTTTTCTCATTGTGATGGATGATTAAGGGAATTTGGGCTTTGTTTTCCCTCCTATTTATATTTCTGTGAAACAGGAAGCCATGGCTGGATAATTTCATGTTCATAATCACCCTGGAGTGCTCAAAATTGTGAATATGAATGGGAATATACTTCAGAGATATTTTACTCATAAGAATTTCTAGGGGTGCCAATAATTGTGTCCAAAATGTATTTGAGAGAAACATTTATTTCATAATGATATTTATGATAACGAATGAAAAGATAATGAAAGATCTAAAGGATTAACAATGCAGATTAATTTTCACAGCCTTCTTAGATCATATTTACCAAGGGTGCCGGTATTTTTGGCCATGACTGTATATAATCAGGAAATTTTCATTTTTGGGTGAACTATCCCTAAAATAACGCAAACAACATTTACGAATGAACTGCTTGAACAATTAATTCTTAATGATGTCTCTTTTGAAGTGTAATTTTCACACCTGATATCTTCTGTAGTTTTTTTATTTATTTTTTTTATTGGAAAGCCTGATTTTTAGTGTTTTGTTGGCTTGAATGTTTCACCAAGGTACTTAACGGTACAACCTAATGAACTAATCAGTCAAATTAGCCCTGATTAAAGTCCATGGTGTGATTAATGTAGCGTTTGTGGGTGGTATTAAGTGCTTGGTATGTGTTCATATTTTGACACCATTGAAACTGCATGAAATTAACAGCATGGCGTACTTATTTGCATGTTCCTCTGTCTAAACAACTCCCCCTCTCTGCAGCAGTCTGGTCTGAAACATCATGAATCCGAGTGGACGGAGATGTTGTCCAACCTATGGAAGGAAAACAGAGAGGGAGAAAATGAAAGAGAAAGAGAGGGCATCGTGCTGCTCGCAAACTGACAATTCCAGCGACTCTGTCAGACAGCAGTTGACTGCTACTCTGCTATTCCTGTTAGAGGGCTGAACCCACTCTGCCTTGTTGGCACAGATATTTTTAGCCCTGGCTTTTGGCAGAGAGACCAGCACTAAGAGTGATGGGGCCACACAGGCCTCCAACTACAAAAGGGCAGTGGTGGGATGAAGAGGGCGGAGGCAGGCAAGGTCACATGAGGCCACTGGAGACGAGAGACTGGAAGATGAGGTGATGAAATCTGGTGATTGAGTCTTGTAGAATCTGTCTTTGACAAACTACATCTTATGCCTGTAAAAAGGTTCTTAAACATTCAATTGTATTTCGATAAAACTACTACTAAAATGATCAAATGTGTATGAAGCCCGTTGCTGCCATGGAATAAAAACAAAAACCTAATCGCGACTTTTTATATTTATATTTCTGAGGAAATAATGTCAGGATTAGCTAGATATAAACTCACAATTCTGACTTAACTTCTCGTATTTTAGAGTTTACTTCTCGCAATTCTTAGTTTATATCTAGCTAATTCTGACTTTATTTCTTTAGAATGCTGAGTTTACATTTTTGTTAGATTTTAGTTTTTTGTTACTGCCAAAAAATAACGAAGGTAATTGCGACTGTTTATCTCACAACTCTGACATTCTTTCTCGCAATACTGAGATAAAATCTGAATTGCGAGATATCAAATCACATCTCTAAGAAAAAAGTCAATTGCTAGATACAAATTCTGACTTACCTTCTCGCATTTCAGGGTTTACTTCTCGCAGTTGCAAGTTTATATCTCGCAATTCACGCAAGTCCGAAAAGCCTGAATCGTTTGAGGTAAATTTAACAAACTCAACAAAGAAATAAACAAGCTTCTATACAAATGTGACCAAAAAATTACAAAATTGCATCAAGAACTTAAAATATAGGCAGGTGGGAAAACGTTTAAGCATCCAAATGTAGTTTAATTAGTGTGCAATACAGTTTTTCCACAGAAAAATGGCTAACACAGAGTAAGTTTGATTATGAACCGTATTTTTTTTTTAGTGAGTCTTTATAGCAAAAAGATTTATAAAGCAGCTTCAAACGTGCACATGAGATTGTGATTTGAATCAGACTCACTCAGTGAATCGTTCAGAAAATAGCCTGAGAGTGATTCTGTAATTTAAAACTAAACTAATTGTAGAAGCCAATGGCTCCTTAGACACTTTATTTAGTCTGTAGTCCTGCATTAGTTGTGCTTTTTGTTGCTCAGTTTAAAACTAAACAAAGGATTTGTATTTTACTTCTCTATTTTATTGTTTTCTTAGTAAGATCGCTTTCACGTCTTTAACCGCTGTTTGCTATCACAGGACTGCCAAAACAGCCTAACCTCTTCACAGTGTATTGCCTCATCTTTCCCTCATAAACCTTTTTGTTTTGCAGACTCTTTGTGCCCGGATTGTATAATGGCTCCTCCTCAGTTACTGATAGACTTCTTTCCCGCCTTTTAGCTCTCTTCCCATCAGCCTCTCAGCAGGTCTCTTTCTTAGATCCACCTGTCTGTGTGCCGA
The DNA here is from genome assembly GCF_012432095.1 of Onychostoma macrolepis. Lineage (NCBI taxonomy): Eukaryota > Metazoa > Chordata > Actinopteri > Cypriniformes > Cyprinidae > Onychostoma > Onychostoma macrolepis. The sequence goes on along the minus strand of NC_081179.1, from coordinate 9,126,013 downwards.
GCTCTGCGGAAAGCACTAACATATTCCCTTTGTTAGCCGTGCCTCCTACACAATTTGTCTCTGCATGGATGACCTTGACTGCTCCAATCCCAAAATAGACCCCGCACACAGGTGTTTTTTTATCGCTTCCTCAAGACTGTATTATCGCACGCAGGTTTTCTTTCTATAAATGGAAGATCTGAATCTTACGCTATCAACCCTCTCCTGCCAAGTCAAGGCAATCTGTCGTTTGGCATTCAGCTCTGCAGATTACTTGTTGCTATGTGAAAGTTTGGCGGAAGGGTTTATGTTTAGAAAGTCGTCACATCTCTGGAATACATTTTCTGCCCATTTAGTTTGTACTATAAATACTGCATTTGTAGGTCTATATATTGAGAAGGTAAACATTTAGTTGATATCCACAATGAAACAATGACAGACATGACAACTCAATTTTGTTTTCCTGGCATGAGTAATTAAGGTAAATGATTCAGTTTGCGAACAAAGTTTGGTGCAAAACTATTTCTACCAGAAACAATGAGCAACAGGACATTTCGTTGACAGGTTAGCATCTTTTGGATGTGTCATGCTGGGTACAGCATGATCTCATCCACAATGAGATCTCAATGGTGCAAATAAAAATGTATTTAAATTAATAGCTAACATATGCATAGCTATAGAAGTGCTAGCAAGTTGCTATACATGGAAAATCAGATGAAAAATACACAGTGTATAGGCTAAAATGAACAGTGAGTGTTAGCAAGCTAACAGGGTAAAAAAAGATTAGATTGATTTGCTGAGATATGAAGTCAAGAAGGATGTGCTAACAAGTTGATAACCAAGCAAAGCAAAAATCTGTATAGATAACATAAAATCAACAACAGATGTGCTAGCAATCTGCAAACAGAGCAGAACAAGTTTGAAAAATTGCTAGCTAGCATGAAATAAACAACAGAAGTGCTTGCAAACTGCTGACAGAGCAAGGGGTCTAAAAATACTTAGCTAATTATAGCTATAGAAGTGCTAGTAAGTTGCTAACAGAAAATCTGATTGAAAGATACATAGCTACTATATAATCAAAAGTAAGTGCTAGCGAGCTTGCTAAACTAAGTGAAAAAGAATAATATAAATCAAGAATAGATGTGCTAGCAAGCTACTAACAGAGCAGAGTGGATCAAAATGCGCTAATATATGAAGTTAACTATAGTGTTAGCAAATTGCTAATAGACTGAAAAACATTGGGCAATACTGCTAATATATGGATTCCAGAATAATAACAAATCAGATTGAAATATATATAAAATGAACAACTGGTGTGCTAGAAAGCTGAAAGAGCAAAATAGATTAAAAATACCTATCTGACAATACAAAAATATAAGTGCTAGGAAGCTACCCTTACGAAAATGAAAAGTGTAGTAATCCTATAGCTTTTTGGCAGATTGATTACCAGTTAACCACAGTTTTACTACAAATACCATAGGAAACTATGGTTAGAGTTTAACAAAAGCATGGTTAATTTTTTGGTTCCATTTGTAGTAAAACCATGGTTGATTATCTTCTCTGAGCAAAATGACATTTGTTTGAGATGCACAAGGTGGATTTAGAGGGGACTTGGGAATGAGATGGATGCCGCATGATATGTCCAGTAGACCTCAGGGTTGGAGCATCGGTCTCTGAGGACGCGGCTGGCTACTGCGCCACAGGCTCGCTCTCCTCATTCTCATCCTCAAGAAATAACTTGCCTGCAGCCTGCTGTCGTGCCATCTCTTAGTGTGAATTGAGTCTATGTGTTGCCAGTGGTTATAGATGCTATCAGTCAAGCACCACACATGCCTGTACCTGCGCTCTGACGCCGGAAGCCAATCTATATTCCACTGCAATGTTGAGAGCATGTGTTAGCTGACAAACAAATAAAGCCAACAGTCGGTTTTGATGGGGAGGAGATGAGAAAATGAGAATTTGAACAAAGTTTGACAATAATTCCCACGCTCGACATATTAGCGGAAAGATGGTTCTCACTTCTAAGGTCTGAGATGGAATTAAATATCCACCCCACTGAGTTTTTGTCACCGTTCCTTTGCAAAGCCGCAGCTATTTCACATCTCTCTGTGGCGGGTCTTTGATATTAATGCGGGTGTTTTTTTTTTTTTATGTGAGAGGAGGTATTTTTCTTCCATTATTACTCAGAGCGGTACAGTCAGAGAAATTCGATTGTCCCGAAATAAGGCTGTCCTTCACTGTGTTGACATTTCCAAGAGGCATCTTAAAATCGAGATCTTTATTTAGCAACAGACCCAGACTCATTCACACGGTTGTTTATCCGGGGGAAATGTTTCATAAAAACATTCTGCTTGAAAGTCAATTGCTTAATCCGTAAGTGTTAATAAGCCAACCTCTGACCTCAGTCAATTAGTCTCGGCGTTTAAAAACCCTCTCACAGTCAGGTGTTGCTTTCACACAGAGATATTTCCGCTTTCTCTGATTTATGAATTCTAGTCGGTAAGTAACAGTAATTTTTTATAATGCTTAATTAAAGTGGCCATTAAATGATGACTCTCCTGCTGTATTTTTCAAGCATAATCACATTGGTGCATTTCGCTTTGAAAGGCCGACTTGGCAGAATATTAGAGTCTGTAGATGCTGAAGCACAGTTCACTTCTTTTGTTTCTAATGTAGAGCCATAAAACATCTTTTATGCTCGTGAATTCAGTAGGCTGTGTGAAGATAATCAAAGCACAGGCATTTTAATATTATTTATGGAAGCGCGTATTACCTTCTTGGTTTTCACCCTGGGTTAATTTGACTGTGTGGGAGCGTTTGTGTGTAAGTAAGTAGTTTCCATATGCTTCTCCAGATGATAGTAATGTTGTTGCCCTCTGCTGGTACAATAGATAATTAGCCCTGCCAAAATGACCTCTCAATGCTAGGAATAATTTATACCTCAACAGGAGAAAACAACAACTGTGTTTCTATGAAAGGACTTTGGCTGTCTTTCTTCATAGACTCTACAATTGCTCTACCACTTCATGTTTCCCCCCCGTTTTTTTCTGCAAGTAAAGCAACTTTAAGGTTCACTCAACAACCCAACACATTTCTGAACAGGATAGCCCCTCGATACTTTGACTGTTGACAGATGTCTCATGTTTTGTTCGACATCTTTAACTCTGTGGTACACATGTCAGTGTGCACTTGGACAAAGGCTTCTCTTTGAAAATGACATCTGCGCAGGCCACAGAGGTGACCACAGGCCAGGGGTTGAGTCCTGCAGGCATCTCCCTGCTGGTAATTTCAAACTGTGGCTCAGAGGTCCATGGCCTGCAGGACAGAACTGTCGCTTTCAGCCCTGACAGACCGTCTGCCGTGTGTTTCTTTTCTTCCTCATATACTCTAACATGTACAACATCAATTTTCACACAAAAAATAAAATGTACTCACCCTCAGGCCATCCAAGACGTAGATGAGTTTGCTTCTTCATCAGAACTGATTTGGAAAAATGTAGCATTACCTCATTTGCTCAGCAATAGATCGTCTGCAGTGAATGGGTGCCGTCAGAATGAGAGTCCAAACAGCTGATAAAAACATCGCACTAATCCACAAGTAATCCACAACACTTCAGTCCGTCAACTGACATCTTGTAAAGCAAAAAGCTGTGTGTTTGTAAGAAACAAATCCATTCAGTGTTTTTATCTTCCATCCATTGCTGGCTAAAATACAAGTCCTTCATCCACAATCCTGCTTTCTCCAGTGAAAAAGCCATCTTGTCTAAGTCATTAGAGATATATGCACAGATTGAGCACTGTTTACAAGCAAAAACAGTCCAAAACCATTCTAAACAAATATGTTGGTGTATTTTTATGTGAGATGACGACATGGACATTTGTAGGAAGCATTATTATGGATCATAGTAATTTGGCCAGAAGTGATTGGTATGAAGTTAAAAGGCTTTAATTATGGATTTGTTTCTTACAAAAAAGTTTTTCACATTAGTTTCCCCCAAAAATATTGGTAGCCTTTTAGGTAACACTTTATTTTAAGGTGTCCATAATACAGAGTAATTACCTAGTTAAGTACTTAGTAGTAGCAGTTGTACTTACATGAAACAAAATGTACTTACCATGTAACTAAGTTATGGAACAGCCTGTACTTACAGTTTGTAATTATGTAGATGTAATAAGCAGCTGCTGTTACACATATGTAACTGACCGAGTCTGTTACACAGCTACTTATGTAACCCAAAGATTGTTACATATGTGTTGCAGACTTTATACCACGTAATTATAAATGTAAGTACACAGACATAAGCTACTTAAAATAAAGTGTATCAAGATTGTACTTAAGTATACTTCATGTGTATCTATACTATACACCTTATCCAGCTGCACCTTAGTTTGATTTAACCCTCCAGTACACCGCTAAAATACATGTAATACCTTTCTAATTACATTAAATTTACAGAATATTACACAAACATAAGCTACTTAAAATAAAGTGTATCAAGATTGTACTTAAGTGTACAAGTAGCTGTGTAACAGTAGCTGCCTATTACATCTACATAATTACAAACGGTAACTACAGGCTGTTCCATAACTTAGTTACATGGTCAGTACATTTTATTTAATGTAAGTACAACGACTACTACTAAGTACTTAATTAGGTAATTACTCTGTATTATGTCACCTTAAAATAAAGCGTTACCACATTTTATTTTACAGTCCTGTTCCTCATGTACATACTATGTACTTATTACAGTAATTACAATAACTAAGTAATAACTAGGTGCTAACTCTGAACTTACCCCTAAACCTAACAATACCCCATGTAGTTACCTTATATTACCAGAACTTTCTTAGGTAGGTACACTGTAAGTACATGTAAGTACACGTACTGTAAAATAAAGTGCAACCTAAATATTAATTTGATTTAATAAATATATATATCTATCTATCAGACATATATTTGTTTGTAATAGTTTGGACAAACAAAGTTTAGCAGTGAAATCTTATAAACTATGCAAACTCTTAGCCCTCTGGACATGCTGACTACTTCAATAAACTCTTATTATATGCGGTGTACCTGAATAAATATTCAAATTCATAGCACAAATGCTTTGCATAGATAAATGATTACTAAGAACACAGAACAACACAGCAGAAATGCAGCATTCGGACGGGGGGAATCAGTGCACACCGGCAGGATGATGAAAAGGAAGCTTCCCACTGTGCTTATTGAAATGCATCACAATCATTTGACATGCAAGAAATCTCCAGGCGGATTTGCTGGCAGGGCTTCTGAGCTGCAACCTTTTGAGATCTTCGAAAAGCAAAATTTTTATTTTCCAGATTTTTGGAACCCAGTTAAAGGAAGTTTCTTATATTTATGTTTTTAAATATATAAATTTCCACCCAAAGCACGAGAAGCTATTTAGTTTGTGGCTTATTCTGATTGTCAGTTGTCATTGTTGTCATGATTCATCTATGCAGATTACAGACAGACAGTTATAACATCCCCAGAGTTTGTGATACCTTATTTGCTCTTGTCACTGATTGACATGTAGGAGGACATGCTACATGCAGAATATGTCGGAGGGATTTGGTCTGAAAAGGAGATTTTGAGCTGTTATGATACTGAAATGTCCTATTTTAACCTCTGCTCAAGAGATTTTCTTTGGCTGATCATCTGCACTCAGCAGAGTGCCATGTCTTAAGTATGCATATATCTATAGCATTACATAACTTGCTCACCAAAGGATCCTCAGCAGTGAATGGGTGCCATCAGAGTGAGAGTCACAATCCACAAGTACGACTCCAGTCCATCAATTAACATTTTGTGTAGTGAAAAGCTTTGTGTTTGTAAGAAACAAATTGATCATTAACACATTTTAACTTCAAACCATTCCTTCTGGTACCTCCATCCATGATATTGCTTTCTCCAGTGAAAAAGTTGTCTTGTCTGAATCGAGAGAAATGTGCAGAGATCAGATACTGTTTACAAGTGTTGCACCTTAATGTTTCACACAGCTTTTCACTTCACAAGACAGTAATTGATCAACTGGAGTTGTGGATTGTGGATCATTGCGATGTTTTCATCAGCTGTTTGGACTCTGATTCTGACGGCACCCATTCACTGCAGAGAATCCATTGATGAGCAAGTGATGCAATACTAAATTTCTCTAAATATGTTCTGATGAAGAAACAAACTCATCTACATCTTGGATATTGTGAGGGTGAATACATTTTCAGCATATGCCATTTCCTGAAGGTGTTTATTGTAATTTTGGTAGAGTTTTTAATGCTTTTGGTTTGTAAATACTGTAACTTTATATGCATACATCTACAATAAGTAGATACAATAAGTTACATTTTAAGATTACTTTAACATTATAGTACATGACCTCAAAGCTAAAAGACACTTCCTTTTCATTTTTATTTCACTTCAGGTCCAAATTTTTTGAGCAAAAATCACCCCCAATAATATGGACTACAATGAACTTGATGTGAACAAGACCTGATGTGAACAAGCCATATGTCTGGATAATTTGCATACAATGTTCAGCTGTTTGAAGACATTTTGTGTCCAGCTTGATTCCAATTTGTAAGTACGAGACATTTCAATAATGAGGTTTTTCATGCAAGATCTATCATCCTCAACGTTACAAGTGATGTATTAATCTGCTTCAAAGGCAAGAATGGTTTTATTCATGAGGGAGACTGGGAAATTTTAACATTTTATTTCAAAATCTCAAAAAATTCATTTTTTTCAGTATGTATGTGTCAAACTTTGATATAATATTTCCAATATTATCTGCTACAAATTACAGTATCAAATTATTAACCATACTCTACGACTTTCCACTTTCCGCCACTTGCTTTGTGTAAAAACAGTTTATTTTGGGCCTGATTCAAAACTGATCACATTGATTTTACATGTTTCCAAAGGTTTCTGTATTTCTCCTTCCATAATAGTGAACCATTATGGACCAAATCTGAAGCTTTGGACTTCCTCCAAACTGCAGCAACAAAGTGCTTCACTTCCCATCAGTTCTGTTTCACTTTTTCAGATTGAATACTGAACTATACTCACACTACCCCAGCCTGGTCACTGTGACACAGCTCGCTTATTTTTTTCCTGTACAATATGGTGTGTTTCCCCCTCCCTTGTTCTGGAGCATCCAGACCTGTAGGTTGAGGGGTTGCAATGTGTTTTTTTCTTTTATTTTGGTGCTGTTCTGCTGAGCAGACAGACCCTAAAGAGAAATCCCATTTCAAATTAAATTTAAATGACCCCCCAAGCTCATAAACAGTGGGTCGCCTGACAGCCTAATTTATAATTCAGCACTGAGCTAGGGGCTCCTGGTTTGATGTTAAGGAAAGGCGGCCTGAGAACGAGTCTTTGCATCTGAGTCTGAAGAACATGAAGACAGTGTGTGTGTGTGTGTGTGTGTGTATATATATATATATATATATATATATATATATATATATATATATATATATATATATATATATATATATATATATATATATATATATATATATATATATATATATATATATATTACACACACACACACACACACACACACACACACACACACACACACACAGTAGTAAAAACAGTAATATTGTAAAATATCACTTTTAATTAATTAATTTATTAATGTTAATATATTTTATAATATGTCATTTGTCCTGGTGATTGTGGAAACGGCAATGTGTATATATTTTTTCAGGATTCTTAGATGATTAAAACGTTCAAAAGAACAGCATGTATTTGAAATATAAAAAGTATGAATTTTTTTTTATTTTTATTTTTTATCTATCTTGCCCCAACTTTTTAAATGGTAGTGTATCACATTTTCCACACAAATATTAAGCAAAAGCTGTTATATAAAGCTGTTTTATATTTCCATTTTTTCATTGTGCATAATTTATGTTTTATTCCCATTCTCTGTTTTACAGAACTGAATTGTTTAAGGCTTTAGGAGTTGGCTTTGTCTAAAATGAGATCTTCAATCCTCCCAGGATCCTTTTAACTGCTGGATTAATGTGTGGTATTAATATCATGATCGAAGAGGGATGCATGTTGATAGTTTCAGCAGTAAAATCAGCACAAATACAGATGATTGAAGGCTGTGGAAAGACTGTGTGTGTGAGAGCCTCTGTGTGCATGTGTTTTAGGCAAGAAAGAAAACCGCAATTACATTACATTTGTTTATCCGCCAAAATTATGGAAAACAAAGCTCTGGATAACTTCCCAATTTCATTCAGAACCCCTGCGAGGAACCCCCTGCCATGCAGCCAAAACACGCTCTCCACCGACAACCAAATTAGCTCCAAGGGCAGAGGCAGTGCAACTGTTTATGGAGGTAAAGTCATTTGAATTGAGTTTCGCTTTGTCCTTAAGACAAGACTGGGTCATCTTGATGAAAATGAAACCTTTTAAAATGAAGGCTGGTGTTGCAGCTGTTAGAAAATGTGCTTTGACACTGTTTGTGCTCCAGAAATAAATGAATTTGTATGATGTTGTTTATTGAACAGTAATGTGCGTTTACGTTTTTAAGTAATGCTTTTGATTTTCATTTGGTGGGTGACAAAGCAGGCATAAAATTTACATTGACGCTATTTTTAATAACTATAGAGATGTTAATGTTTGTAATATCCTAATCTATTAGTGCCTTATAGTCACATTTAACAGATAACAGGAAATAAAGTTTTATTACATTGGTACATTTTGCACCAATACAAGCAATTCAAGCTGTATAGTATAAATATATTACCCTAAGTATACTCTATGTATGCGAATAAAGTTGGACATTAAGAACTGGGTGATTAATATAGTTACAATTTGCGATGAAATAATAATAAAAAAAATAAAATAAAAAATGCATGAGTGTACTGTATGTACAGTATATGGATAAAGTTGGGTACAATATCCAACTTTATATACAGAGCTGTGCGACAGCACTGTTTACATTTTGCAATGATATAAACAGACGAGATTTGCTATAATATCTTGCTTTATGTTAGAATACTGTATGTATATGCAGGTCAAGTAGTGTATACTATATAGCCAACTTTTAATATATTGCTAGGTTATAATATAGTTTAAATTTTTTTAATGATATATCAATCAAGCAGTTGAGATTTGTTATGTTGTAAATAGCACTTAACAAGAACATATTGTACATATCTGGGTAACTTTGGATATACTTATAGTAGTTGTGCAATTCATTATTAATTATTAACCTGTTAACAATTCAAGTTAATTTGTTATTCAATGATATTGAGAATTATGAAACCTGTGAGGTATTGTCCAATATATATCAATTTGGTGTAAATTTCTTAACCTATTTCAACATCTGACCTTTGCGGAACTCATTCTTGCGTACTAAATGTATTAAAGAGATAGTTCACCCAAAAGTGAAAATTCTGCCATTAATTATTCACCCTAATGTCGTACCAAACCCAAAAGACTTTTGTTCATCTTCGGAAACCAAACTTAAATATTTTTGATGAAATCAGAGAGCTTTCTGGCCCTTTTAGACAGCAAAGCAACTGACACATTCAAGGCCCTGAAAGGTAGTAAGGACATCATTAAAATAGTCCATGTGACGTTAGTGGTTCAACTGATTTTATGAAGCTATGAGAATACTTTTTGTGCGCAAAGAAAACAAAAATAATGACTTTATTCAACAAGATCTTCTCTTCCCCGTCAGTCTTTGACACGTTCACGAGAGTACCACGAAGCATGCGTCTTTGCGCACAAAAGGTATTCTTGTAGCTTTATAAAATTAAGATTAAGATAACCACTGTCACTGTGTCACATGGATTATTTTAATGATGTCCTTACTACCTTTCTGGGCCTTGAACGTGGTAGTTACATTGCTGTCTATGGAGGGTCAGAAAGCTCACGGATTTCATCAAAAATAACTTGATTTGTGTTCCGAAGATGAACGAAGGTCTTAGGGGTTTGGAACGACATGAGGGTGAGTAATTAATGACAGAATTTTCATTTTTGGGTGAACTATCCCTTTAAAAAACACAGAAGAAATACAAAATGAGAGGATGAGAAAGAGAAAACCAAGATTATGCCTCTATTTCCTTTCATATCTCTTCTGTAACTGCCGTCTTCCACCCAGCAGAAACCCACGGCTCCACTAAAACAAGCTTACTGGCCACGCATGCTGAAAGAAAGCACCAGTAAAGATATCTGCTCTGCAGTGAGATGAAGGGCCGCCCGCTGTGCTGAAGATACGGCCATGAGGGGCAGCGCTCTGTGCTGGTAAGCGAAGCAAACTTCCACGTCATCTTCCATTCTCTTCTTCCTCTGTGATTACAGAAAGTGCCAGGAGGCAGAATGTGAAACTCTATGACCTGTTTGATACATCTATATGTCAGTACAGTAATGCAGTGTTTATACAGAATTGGTTATCTAACACTTTTGAGTGAATACAGTAATGTGATTTACTGACGTTCATATGATCAGTGAAACACATTAACATGTGACTAATCTTGCTTGCTGTTTATATTTGAGGAACTTAAATATGAGATTTAAATAGAAGAAAGTCATACAGGTTTGAAACACCATGAGGGTTTGTAACTGCGTGTTTATAGTAAGCAAATCCATCATTAAGGCATTTTAGCTTTAAACAGTCGCTTCTAGACAAAATATGAGTCCATAATCCATGATATTGCTTCCTCCGGTGAAAAGGCCCATCCCCTGGTGTCCTCTCACATCAAATTTCACCCACATATTTGTTTAGAACTGTTTTAGCTTTTAAACAGTGCTTGATCTGTGCATATTTCTCTCCTGATTCAGACGGAACAACATTTTCACTGGAGAAAGCAATATTATGGATTGTGGACTCTGAAAGCAACAGCTTGAAGTTAAAAACACCTTGATGTTGAATTTTTTTCTTACAAACACATCTTTTTGCTGCACAAGATGTTAAGTGATGGACTGGACTGATGCTTTTATCAGCTGTTTGGACTCTCATTCTGACGGCACCCATTCACTGCAGATGATCTATTGCTGAGCAAGTGATGTAATGCTAAATTTCTCAAAATCTGTACAGATGAAGAAACAATCATATCTACATCTTGGATGGCTTTAGGGTGACTAGCAAATTTTCATTTTTGGGTGATTCACAGGATTTTAGTCACATGGACTGCTTTTATGCTACATTTTATTGAATTTTTGTCCTTTTTGGAGCTTGGCAGCCAACAGATATGTAGTGTATGGCTGTTTTAAGTGAATACTCTCATTCTTGAGAGAGTTTGAGAGAGCAACAGGAAAGCTGGAGAATGATAAAGAAAGCCAAATTCCCTCTATTAGAAGACAATGCTCAGAGCATGTGCTTCAGGGTGGAGGGGTAGATGAGAGAGGAAGAAAAAAGCGCCGGTAACGACAGATAAAGACGCCATCACAGAGTGATGTGAGTCTTAGGGCAATGAAGACCAGATAAAAAGAACAACAGAATTAGAGCCCCCCCCCTCCCCATTTGTCAGAATCGGCAGTGCTGCCTTGCTTTGAAAACACACACATTATGAGGCATCACACATGATTAGCAAGCTCTTCCTTTGACTTTGACAACTGAATGCTTGACTGCTTGTCAGGACGGGGAATTCTGAGGAGATTCTTCCTGTCTTTTCTCTCCCTTTCTTTCCTTTCCGTCTCAGACTTTGATGAGTTATCACACGTGTCAGAGACGGCACTCGGTGGATTGCCGTGTTTGTCTTTGACTCATTGCTTGAATAAATAAACACTTGAGCTGTAGCGTGTGACTGTTTTGGAGTTACACAAACTTGAGGATATTGACAAGTCATCTTTCTTGAACTCAGATGACTGCGTGCCGACTGGTGTTTGAGCACCAGGCACTTGTTGGGAGATAAATTGTTTGTTTTGGTTTTATTTAGTAAACCGTGTGTATACTACATATATATATATATACTGTATGTTTTCTGTTTTGCTTATATATATGAAATAAATATAAACTCTAATATTAAAAACTCTATGGTGAGACACAAGGTGTGTTTGTTTTCCTCTGTGACCCATTATCTTTTAGTCAGAAGTGGTGTGTGATGTGGCATCAGGTCAGGCGAGCTGGGAGCGAAACGTGTGTGTGTTTGTGGGTGTCCATAGACTGCAGACAAACTTTACTCTACTAATTGACTCGGTGTCAGTGTGTGGTCAGGGCAGGGTCACCCGCCACTTCACTCTCATTCACAATTCACAAAGACTCATGGGACTCGCACCAGCCGTGGCATTTTCAGTTAATACACCTTCAGGTTTAAAACACAAGCACACACACACAGACACAAAGTTACCTGGCAATGTCTGCTAAATGTTAGATTTTCTCTTAGAACTGTCAAAATAGGATTTTACAGTAGATTTGTCTCACACTGACTCAGAACCTTATGTATGTGTATATGTATATGTGTGCTTATAACAGATACTTATATTGTTTTATCTGGGCTGCAAAAACTATAAGGTTCTGAGTCGGTGTGAGACAAATCTACTGTAAAATCCTATTTTGACAGTTCTAAGAGAAAATCTAACATCTAGCAGATCTTGGCAGCTAACTTTGTGTCTGTGTGTGTGTCTCTGTGTGTGTGTGCGCGTTTTTGTGAAAAGTCAGGACATAGATTTGTATAATGACAAAGGTATGACATACAGTAGGTATTACAAGGTGAAGGTGACATCTCAGGACATTGACCCATGTCCCCACTTTTCAAAACGCTTATAAATCACTCAGAATTAGTTTTTTTGGGGGAAAGTTGACATGCACAGTCTCCTGTAAGGGGTAGGTTTAGGTTTAGGGTAGGTGTAGGGCAATAGCACATACAGTAAGTACACTATAAAAACCATTACGCCTATGGAATGTCCCCACTTTTCACAAAAACGAACGTGTGTGTTTGAGTGTGTGTGAAACACACACACACACACACACACACACACACAGAGAGACACACACACACAGAGACACACACACACTAACATATACAATATACAATAACATTCAATAGATGAAAAGGAAAACATACTTTTATTCAGTAAGGATGCATTAAATTGATCAAATCTGACAATGAAGATATTTATAATGTTAAAGATGATTTATATTTCAAATAAATAACTTTAAACTTTTATATTCATCAAATAATTATATAAAAATCACTGTTTCCTATTATTAACATGGAAAATAATAAGAAATATTTCTTGAGCACTAAATCATCATCTTAATATGACTACTGACACTGAAGACTGGAGTTATGGCTGCTGAATATTCAGCTTTTCAGTCTCATGAATAAATAACATTTTGAAATATATTTACATAAAAACAGTAATTTTAAATTATAATAACATTTTACCATTTTACGGTTTTTACTGTATTTTTGTAAAGAAATTTTGTCTTTTAAAAACTTTTAATTTAAACTTTGTTGAATTTAAAAATTAAAGAGGTTTTATATTCAATCTTAACCAGTATTTATTAACAAAGTCAGTTTTTTTGTAAACAGTTAAAAATGCAAACAAGCATCTGGTATTTTAATGCATTGACATAAATGGTTAATTTCATGCTGATTTTAAAGGTAATGTAGGCTTTAAACAGGCTTGTTTTTTTAAATTACGGTTGAACCCCTGATGTCACATGGACTACTTTACCGAAGTCCTTGCTACATTTCTGTGCATTGATCATGGTAATATCCTTGCTGTCTATGGAGGGTCAGAGAGCTCAGATTCCATCAAAAACATCTTAATTTGTGTTCCGAAGATGAACGAAGGACTTATGGGTTTGGAACGACATGAGGGTGAGTAATTCATTTTTGGGTGAGCTATCCCTTTAACTTAGTGATTGCTATTGGGATGTGAACCAGCATAACAAAAAATGTTTTTGAACCAAATCACCTTACCCTGCCTTTAAGGATGTTGCCATGCGTAGCTGGGTTTTATTTTTCAAATCGCCACATGGAACTATTAAAGATCATAAAACTGGTCAATTTTTCGAGCATATTAATATTTCCAAGCCTGAGTTGCATCATTCAATGGCATACGTATTGCATCACACATAACTATCCCTCCATGGGGGAAACAGTCTTCTTAAGCAGAACAATGTTAACAGCACATGAACAAATCTTCATAGCCTACTGGCTTAGAGAGGCTCCCTGAAGATACCAGACAGCCCTGAAGATCTGAATAAATGATTAATTGAAGAAGTTTGAACTGAAGTTGCACATTCAGATTAAGGAGTTACACACAATCTGAAGAATTAAATAAATAACAAAGTTGAAACTTGCAATTTCTAAGTTCAATCTGAACTTTTAGATGAATGAGCAATGCCCTTTGAATCACTTTTTGATTTGCAGTCAACTTGAATATTGATGTCTGCAGCATTTGACCTCATCAGTCTTCAGAGAGAGACTCCGACTTCAGACATTTGATGCATAAGTAACAGGACGGGCCACGGGTGGAATTCAAACCGTTGCCTTCACTGTAATGACTCCTCGGATTGAGCCCCAAGTCTTTTAAGGTGAAACATACTTCTTTGCTTGTAGCTAAATAGCATTATGTCCAAGCTAACGGCCCTGGGCTAAACAAACAAAAGTCCAGCTGGATCAGGAGCAGCACACGGGCTTATATGTGCTCGCTGAGGGCTGCGGTGGATTTCAGGCTAGTGACGATGATTTGTTGCCTCGGGGTTCCATGAAATAAAAGGCACCAGATTAGTTCAAAAGCTAGCAAATCTCAGGTGGCTAAATTGTACAGTAAATGGTGATTCAAAACATCTCAAGTTTTGTGTGTGCTGTGTATGCAGACGTTCAATGTAGAGAAAGCAGAGCAGCTATTAAATGAATTCGCTCATATTACTTGCTGTATCCAACAGTTGCTCTTCTGTTGTACCGTGTACTGTAGCTGTGACAACGTTCTAGATGGAAGACCAGACCCAGATGTAAACTGAATAAGTTCATACAAGAGTTTTTGGACAAGAATTATTGTAACCCTGAATACACTATACATTTTGTTGCAACGACGGCCAAAACAAGATGAGGTGGAAAAAACACATATATAAATTACGAAGTACATTTGGAATAGTATTAAGACACTAGTTCACGTTGTTTGAGACACTGATAACTCTTTTCCTTGCTTTTTCCATCATTGCCATTCAAAATGTTTTTGAAAGAATTCTCTTATGCTCAACAAGGCTGCATTTGATCAAAAAGTAATAGTGTGAAATACTATTACAATTTGAAACTTTTTTTTTTTTTAATTCTATTTTTCTATTGGATTTTAAAATGTAATATATCCCTGTGGTGCAAAGCTGAATTTTTTTTTTTTTTTTTTGCATCATTACGCCAGTCTTCAGTGTCACATGATCCTTCAGAAATCAATCTAATATGCTGATTTTGTGCTAAAGAAACATTTCATTTTATCAATAATGTTGAAAACAGTTGTGTTGCTTAATATTTTTGTGAAAACTATTGGCAAAACCTTTATTTTTGTCAGGATTCTTTGATGAATAGAAGGTTCAAATTAACTATTAAAAAAAAAAATATATATATATATATATACACACACACACAGTGGGTACAGAAAGTATTCAGACCCCCTTAAATTTTTCACTCTGTTATATTGCAGCAATTTGCTAAAATCATTTAAGTTCATTTTTTTCCCCTCATTAATGTACACACAGCACCCCATATTGACAGAAAAACACAGAATTGTTGACATTTTTGCAGATTTGTTAAAAAAGAAAAACTGAAATATCACATGGTCCTAAGTATTCAGACGCTTTGCTCAGTATTTAGTAGAAGCCCCCTTTTGATCTAATACAGCCATGAGTCTTTTTGGGAAAGATGCAACAAGTTTTTCACACCTGGATTTGGGGATCCTCTGCCATTCCTCCTTGCAGATCCTCTCCAGTTCTGTCAGGTTGGATGGTAAACGTTGGTGGACAGCCATTTTTAGGTCTCTCCAGAGATGCTCAATTGGGTTTAAGTCAGGGCTCTGGCTGGGCCATTCAAGAACAGTCACGGAGTTGTTATGAAGCCACTCCTTCGTTATTTTAGCTGTGTGCTTAGGGTCATTGTCTTGTTGGAAGGTAAACCTTCGGCCCAGTCTGAGGTCCTGAGCACTCTGGAGAAGGTTTTCGTCCAGGATATCCCTGTACTTGGCCGCATTCTTCTTTCCCTCGATTGCAACCAGTCGTCGTGTCCCTGCAGCTGAAAAACACCCCCACAGCATGATGCTGCCACCACCATGCTTCACTGTTGGGACTGTATTGGACAGGTGATGAGCAGTGCCTGGTTTTCTCCACACATACCGCTTAGAATTAAGGCCAAAAAGTTCTATCTTGGTCTCATCAGACCAGAGAATCTTATTTCTCACCATCTTGGAGTCCTCCATGCAGGCTTTCATGTGTCTTGCACTGAGGAGAGGCTTCCATCGGGCCACTCTGCCATAAAGCCCCGACTGGTGGAGGGCTGCAGTGATGGTTGACTTTCTACAACTTTCTCCCATCTCCCGACTGCATCTCTGGAGCTCAGCCACAGTGATCTTTGGGTTCTTCTTTACCTCTCTCACCAAGGCTCTTCTCCCCGATAGCTCAGTTTGGCGGACGGCCAGCTCTAGGAAGGGTTCTGGTCGTCCCAAACGTCTTCCATTTAAGGATTATGGAGGCCACTGTGCTCTTAGGAACCTTAAGTGCAGCAGAAATTTTTTGTAACCTTGGCCAGATCTGTGCCTTGCCACAATTCTGTCTCTGAGCTCTTCAGGCAGTTCCTTTGACCTCATGATTCTCATTTGCTCTGACATGCACTGTGAGCTGTAAGGTCTTATATAGACAGGTGTGTGGCTTTCCTAATCAAGTCCAATCAGTATAATCAAACACAGCTGGACTCAAATGAAGGTGTAGAACCATCTCAAGGATGATCAGAAGAAATGGACAGCACCTGAGTTAAATATATGAGTGTCACAGCAAAGGGTCTGAATACTTAGGACCATGTGATATTTCAGTTTTTCTTTTTGAATAAATCTGGGGTGCTGTGTGTACATTGAGGAAAAAAAAAAAAAAGAACTTAAATGATTTTAGCAAATGACTGCAATATAACAAAGAGTGAAAAATTTAAGGGGGTCTGAATACTTTCTGTATATATATAAAAATCTGTTTTAATATTATAAATGTCTTTACTGTGAATTTAATGCATCTCTGCCAAATAAAATTCTTTCAAATAATAAAAGAAAAATTGTACTGACCCCAAACTTTTCAATATTTCTTTGAAATGTTTCTTCAGAACACATAAAATAGAAATCATAATTGTGTTAGTTATGCTTATATATGTATAATTATTATTAAAATGGCCAGTGAGAAAATGCATTATTGAAATTCTATTATGGCACCAAATTTCCTTATGACAACATTCATATTTTCTTTGAAACTATTTGACAAAGTTGATCTCTAATCAGCTTAAAGGTGGGGTAAGTGATTTTTGGTAGCCAATGTTGATATTTGAAATCACCAAAACAAACACGCCCCAACCCCAAAAGGGTCTCGCCCTTATTTTGACAGCTCTGCCCCACACATACGTACACATCCCAGGCAACGATTAGTTCTGTGAAATAAAACAAAACTCATTATAATCAGTGATGCTGTCTACACTGGATGCCATGCCGCGACACGACAAATCTCCGACAGTAAACTGCTGCCACGTTCTATTTATGATGTATTGACACAAATTTCAAATGATTTACAACGTTCGCTTTATCGTGTCCAGTGTAGACAGACATTAGCTGTTGCGGTGCGGCGTCCGATGTACACACGGTGTAAGCTTTCTTTTGTCCCACTTTTGTTTTTACCTGCCATCTCTATATTTCTGTCGTCGCTCGGCTAATGTCCGTTATGTGCACTGAGCGCTCTCTCCTCTTATCATGAGTAGACACACCCCTTACTGCTGATTGGCTACAAGTTTGTTTTGGTACTGGGCCCGACTCAGTTTTCTAAAGCATTTTTAAAAAAAAATACATACCCCTCCTTAAACAAAGATACACCCAAAAATGGTTATTATTTTATAATACTATTTGGCTTAAAAAGCATTTTTTAATTCAACAGTGTAGTTTTTTTAAATAGTTTTTCTGAATTCCTAAAACATGCTGTGTTGTCATATGCCTACTCCATAAAGGACTAAGAGCTTTATGTTGTTTGGTCACAGTGAGAAGAACAAAAAATGTATCCGGCAATCGATAAACATTTTTCTATATATGGCTAGCGCCCACTTACTTGAAGTTTGGTTATGAGTATTGGAGAAAACATGATGTCATCAAAATAATATTCATGAGGCAGACTGATCAGCTTTATAATGGGTTTCTTTCTCTCTACTGATTTTCTTGAAAATTGTCATATTTCGTAGCGTTTTAATGTATTAACATGTCAAAAACTAGTGGCAAAAATGGCTTTGTTGTTACCGAGTGCATACGGTCTCTCATCTGGAGGTGTTGTCATTATAATACCATCACATCATTAAGACCAAACCAGCCGAGCGCAGATAAATAAGACGTGATGTATCCTTCTCCCACCCCTCACTTAAATTAAGAAGAGCCCTCTCGTTCCTCAGCGTGTGGACCCTCCTTGGGTCATTACACTTCATAGTAAATAATATTTTTGCGCTTAAGCATACGTTCCCCTACCGGCGTGAATGATGTGCACTCGCTCCTCCATTTCATGGCACACTGCCTTCTGGGCTGAGAACCTTTTCTTGGCTGGAGTCCCTCCTTGATTCCGTCATTATTATTACTATTAGAGACATGCATCAAATAATACTGTGTTGCGATGTGTAGAATGAAAATGCCTTCCTGCTTGAGTTTGTCGCCAAATTCCCATCATGCTTTTCACAGATCTGGCAGCTATCAATTATTACATCAACATAACGCTGACGTGATAATGTCGCAACGTAAAGATGTCATGAATAATTACAGCCGTGTAGAGTGCCTAGCAATTAATACTTATTTTAAGTATTTTTAATTTATTCATTTACATTCATCAGACTCTTTTGTTGGAATTTCCATGACAGCACCAGAAAAAATAAAAAATAATTGTTGAAATCCTAAACTGTAATATGAGTGATAATAAGAGTGATTACGCAAGTGGCAATCGACAAGTAGCGCTAACTAGTACTCTGTAACTAATTCTGTTTGCACATGGTCCACAAATGTAGCAGGTAGAAGTAAAAATTACATGTTTCAAGTCATAATAGCCGCAATTTACAGGTGGTGGATGATTGCATAAATGTTGGTATTCACTTGGGATAAAATCCGACTCCAGACAGTGTTGTATATTAGCAGTGGCTATATTCCTGGATTCTAAACCCCGGTGTGGATTGTATCCTCTTGAATATACAGTAGGAATATAAACCCCGCTTTTGACCACATAGATTAATGGTCCGAAAGGTAGCAATGGATGCCTGGTATATAGTTTTGAAATATTCATGAGTATTGTATTTGCTCAGTTCTACAGGGAACAGTTGCTATCATCGGTAGTAAATGTTTGGTGAGAAGGCGCCAGTAACCGTTTGAGATCTTTTTCAAACATTGTGAACGTCGATGAGATTTTGTTACACGCGTATTTCTTTGTACTTTTCTCTGTATTTGTCAGTATCATGTATGCCAGAGCTCTGTTTCCCAGCATGCAATGCTGTATGAATAAGTTATGCAGTATTTTCTGTTTTGTAATGTTCAGGTGTTTATTTAATTTATAATTTAGTCTGATTGTCAGAATTGTTGAGTTTTATGCTTTGTATTTTGTATCTCGCCAGAATCGCAAGCATCTCCCTTAAATGTTTATCAAAATAATGATCATAAATTATTTATGAAACTTATTTACCCCATCTAACACAGTGCTGTTGTTTTGTAACGCTATACTAAAATCAGTAATATAAATATTATAATATAATGTCATTTAAATGTTTTTTTTAAATGTTAACATTTTAAAAGAATATATATATATATGTATGTATGTATGTGTATATATGAATAAATAAATAAATAAATAAAATATAGCGTGCTGTCAAACGATTCATCACGATTAATCGCATCCAAAATAAAAGTTTTGTTTACGTAATAAATGTATGTGTAATCTATATTTATTGTGTATATATAATACACACATGTACATATATATTTAAGAGAGATATGTTATGTTTATACTTCATATATTTATACATAATATAAATTATATGAATGTGTGTGTATATATATATATATATATATATATATATATATATATATATATGTATGTATGTGTATATATATGTATATATGTATGTGTATATATATGTGTATATATATATATATATGTATATATATATATATATATATATATATATATATATATATGTATAATATATATATATATATGAGACGTAAATATTTTCAAAATATATACTGTATATGTGTGTATTTATATATACATAATAAATATAGAGTACACATACATTTATTACGTAAACAAAAACTTTTATTTCGGATGCAATTAATCAACAGCATGTTGGTTTATTATAATCCATACACTGTTATTTAAAATATTATGTAAAGTAGAATTATAATAAATTAATGACTTGAAATCATTATATGTGGCAGTACCAATGTAATTATCTAAAATATAATTCTAATAATAAAATATTATTTTGTATTAATAATATCATATCATCATGTTAATTTTATAGTGATTTATAGAATTTTTAAAATATCATATTGATCATTTGTTGTGGTACCACAGGAAAATGACTTCTGAAGAAAAATACAAATGTTTTTTCTTTCTTTCTTGGAATTATAATTTAAAGATGATTTAGATATTATAGCTGATTGAGAAAAGCTGTTTTTATCACCTTGATTATTTATTCGGACAGTGTTTTTACACCCATCAAGAATTTATAATCTATGTTGACTGTTCACATATGAAATAATTCATGCATTTATGGAAAAACCCTCATTTGACTGACTTGGCTTCACATAATTGGCAAAATGCAGTGTGCTTTTTGTCATATAGTGCTTCATATAATGAGGTGAAAAGCTGTACCATCTTTGTATGAATGTCTTAATATTTAATAGCGCCACACTGTTCCTCAAGCTATGGGGGCAAAGGATGGATCCTTGATTTCAGTGGCGTCTTTGAAGGCTGATGAACCCTTAAAGGAAGTGTGGCCGTGCGGGAGGGCAGGGGCTTTCAGTTGGGGGCATTATAAAATCTGCCTTTCAAACCGGTCATTTTAATTTTGAATCACAGAATCGCTTTCTGAAGACCTGCTGACACCTCATTAGGAAGACGGTGGCAAAGCAGAATTAATAATACACGCAGAAAAAAAGGGACAATCTTGCTGCTTCTTGGCTCAGTGGTCTGTTCTCCCTCTGATTAAATAAACTGTTTACACAATTTATCAAGAGGCTTTTCGTTGCTTGAAATGAAATGTCAACTAATAATAATAATAATAAAAATTTTTTTTCTTTTTTTTAAATTTTAACTTGATGTATACTAAAATGAATAAAAGCTAAATAGACATTTTTAATGAGATCTTCTTTAAGGAAAGCTTTCCTTTTGTTATATTATTATTGTTTTCTCTTTAGGATTTCTGTGATTATTATAGTTAACCAAAATAAATGTTTACAGAAAAACAAAAACAAAACATTTTCTTATTTTTTTATTTAGTTTAACTTGTACTAAAATAACTAAAACTAAATGAAATTAATAAACTCTCTCTCTCTCTCTCTCTATATAAAATATTATTATTATTATTGGTTTAGATTATTATAGTTAACCAAAATAAATGTTTACAGAAAAGCAAAAACAAAACATTTTCTTATTTTTTTATTTAGTTTAACTTGTACTAAAATAACTAAAACTAAATGAAATTAATAAACTCTCTCTCTCTCTCTATATAAAATATTATTATTATTGGGTTTTTTTTCAAGATTCTTTGAGATTTTGTATTGTCATCTTTCAGAATCTTTACTTTTATAATATTAATATTTGTTTTTTCTCTTAAGGTTTTCTGTGGTTATCATAGTTAACTAAAACTATATGTTCATTACTTGAAATAAAAGTTAACTTAATGGAAAAAAAATACAAATCATTTTATTTTTTATTTTTTATTTAGTTTAACTTGATGTACTAAAATAACTTAAACTAAATGAAATTAATAAATTCCATGTAGACGTATATTTTTTTTTAAATGAATAAAAATCACAAAAAAAGTGCACAAGAAAATTACTAAATATTTAACCAGCATTAAACTGAAAAAGCAAAGTATAGAAATAAAAACGATTTAATAGAATAAATATTACATTTGATAAAGTATGTAGTATTAAGTATATATAGTAGCCTATTAATAGCATGATATATACATTATAATTATATGTAATTTTATTAATTATATATTGTTATTTTAGTATCATTGAGATACTATTATAGTACACATTTTGAGTTCATTTTTATATTTTCACCCAAATATATATACAAATATATATCCCCAAAATATTTTATTTTTATTTTTATTTTAATTTTTTTACATTAATTTGTTGTGTTGCCAATGACCTCTGATTTGAAATTTTGAGACTTAATTATGAAATCTCTCTCAATATATACTGTATATTTGATTTTATGGTCTCCCATTATAAGACTCTTTTGCAAAAATGAACTTGAAACTGCGTCATGAAAATGACGTATGAGTAATAAATCTCCCAATATAATTATAGTAAAATGATATCAGCTTAAGTTGAAGTCTCACTCAGACGTGACAATATCGATGCACTGTAATAAAAGACAGACCGCTCTCCCATCGGCGTCTATCCGTCCTTCTGGTGGCTCCATGACTCTTGGTCATGACCTGTTGTACCTTCGCAGATGGTGAATCACAGTTGATGCCCCAGATGGCGATACGTTATCTGCTGTGAGTAAACCGAGCTCGGGCAGTGATTCATTTTCCCTCATGCCCCGTTTTATTTCGCCCCCGCCATAAATGTCTTTTATAACAATTTGAAAACCCCTATAGTTTCATTATTATAATAAGTATCATGAACTAACAATAAACACTACCTTTACAGCATTTATTAACTGTTTTATTATACAGTTTAACAAGTCAATTATATGTATATCATTATTTCTAATTGTTTATATATAAATGCCTAATAAATACTAAATATAAAAGTATACAAATATGTAGCTTTACAAATGAAAACTAAACTAGATTAATGCTTTAAAACAATTGTTCATAGTTAATTAATGATGCCTAATGTTAATGAAGTTATCGAATTATACCAAAAATACACCCAAAAAGGTGCAGACTATATGTACGGTTAGCTGAAGCTACAGTCATTACGGTTGTTGTGACTGACAAACTGCAGGCCTGTTTGTCTTCAGCTTCTGACACACTGCGCAAACAAGCATGATAGAACGGAAAAGATACGGCAGCTCTGACACCAGCATGTGATATGCATCCCGGGAACCTCGAAAACCATCTAAAATATGGTCCAGTTGATCTACAGCACAGACAGATGTGATCTCATTACCGGCCTGAAGCAGTCAGTAATAACCCGCATTCAGAGGGGAAGAGATGTGCTGTTTATTTTTTCTTCCCTTTTCACCTGGATGGAGAGATCGGGCTTGCTAAGGAGGTGATACTGCGGCTGTAGTACATGACTGGAAAACAGCACACACTTGTTTGTGTTTGTGTGTGTGTGTGCACGGGTGAAACTGAAAGTAGATTACATAGCTGATGAAATACAAGTGTGTGTGTGGTGATTATATTTAAGAGTTGCCCATAAGATAAGAAGTGCTCTCTGCTTTCCTCTTCACTCTATTAATACGGAACAGAATGATTTCCATTGCAGCTGCACGCATGTACGCAGAAAAAAAAAAATAATTTGTCAAAGCAGAATTAACAAATAAACAAGCTAAATATTTGTGAGAATTATTTAACAGGCAATGCGCTGAGGGAACTAGGCTCAGCTCGTGCTTGTTTGACATCGGTTGACGGTTTTGTTCATAATTTGCATGAAATATTCTCATTCCAATCTGCTAATTATAATTTGTAGCAAGAAATTAATTTCCGATCACTCACCATAGTACATTGTTGTTTCGGGAAAATAAATAAAAACTGTTGTACATAGATTAAAATTTGAAATGAGGCAATTTAATCTTGTTTTATTTATTTATTTATTTAAATAAAAATAACATCACATGATATTTCAATCAAAAACTACATAACTTTTCACCAATGAACATTAACTGTCACTATTCAGAGTTATTGAACTAACGGTGGAAGCTGTGTTACCTGGCAACACACACCTGAGGTGTCTTTATGACATTGTATACGGCAAAGATCAAGTACACATGAAACTACATTAATGTAACTACGCTGATTCTGAGCAATGACTGCACTAATGCCAGTGACTCGTGATATCTTCTTATACAACAGTTCTTTTTGGTCCTCAAATCTGATTGGCTGATAGGAGTGTGATATTCTACACTGTAAAAAGTGATAAGCTGACTTAACTTAAAAAAATTGAGGAAACCCGTTGCCTTAAAATGATTAAGTAAATGATAATAAAAAAAAAAATAAGTTAAGTGAATTGTCAAATTTTTAGATTAGAATATACTTGTTTAGAGTACTTCAAATATGCAGTTTGTTAATAAAGATAACGTCTATTTAAAAATTTGCTTCGCCGTTTTCAGAAATGTGAGCCATGTAATATGTAGGAGCTATGTAGTATGTAATACTTATACATTATTAAAACTAAAGTTATTAAGTTTTAATCTAATGGACTTGAGCTAACATTGAATAGTCGTATTTGTATAAACTAAGTTTAACAAAGATTAATAAATGCTGTAACAATTGTATCAATCATTCATGTGCATTAACTAACGTTAACTAAAGTTTTTTCAGTAAGGAATAATCTTTTTTTAACTTGATTTTTGGACTGCAGTGTTAATCTGTGTCTTTTATCCTTTAAATTTAGTCAGTATTTTGTTATGCCATTTATTAATTTTGAATAATGAATTTATAGTAAATCATAAAAATGGCTTGTAATTTTAGCAAAATTATCAATATAGTTGCAATTTAAAGTGCAAAATTGAGATTTTTTTAAGAATTATTATTATTATTTTTTTTAGAAATTATTTTAAATACTACAGTACAGCAAGGATTGATTAAATTGATTGAAAGTGACAGTAAAGATATTTTATAATGTTACAAAAGATTTATATTTCAAACAAATGCTGTTCTTTTTAAATATTTTGATCTTAAAATCCTAAAAATAAAAAAAATAAAAATCACAGTTTGGACAAAAATATTAAGCTGCACAACTGTTTTCAACACTGATTATAATGCTAAATGTTTCTAGAGCACCAAATCAGCATATCAGAATGATTTCTGAAGGATCATACTGAAAATCACCCAAGAAAAACAAATATTTTAAATTTGAATATTAATTCACAGTATTCTTTTTTTTTTTTTACTGTATTTTTGATAATGAATGCTTCCTTGGTGAGAATAAGAGACTTCTTTTAAAAACGTAAAGAAATCTTACCAACCACAAACTTATGAAAAGTAGTGTAATTAAACAAATTAATAATAATAATAAAAAAAATAAGTTAAGTGAATTGTCAAATTTTTAGATTAGAATATACTTGTTTAGAGTACTTCAAATATGCAGTTTGTTAATAAAG